>NC_068451.1:16677736-16717736 GCF_023373465.1 Oncorhynchus keta | reverse complement strand
GGAGGAGTACAGCTATGGAAGAGGAGAGGATATTGGTGCAGTCCTTCCTCGGGTTAGAAAACCCATTGAGATGCATGATGAAGTGCTCCTAAGTTACTGTTTTGTACTGTAACACACATGCTGCTGTTACACCAAAAATTAATATGTTGTTGGATTTCAAAACAAAATAACACATAGGCAATATAAACAACCTCTAAAAAATGTAAATTCCCCAAAATAATGATGTAAGAAAGTATTACTATTATTTAGAGGTAGACTGGGGTCATTTCCAAATTCTCTATGGGGGCATCCCAAATGGCATCCTATTCCCTTTATAGTGCACTACTTTTGACCAGGTCTTTAGGGCTCTGGTCAAAAGTAGTGCACTCTATAGAGAATAGGGTGCCGTTTGGTATGCACTTCATGACTCATTTCCTGTTTCCTCCTGTTTTCAATAAATAACAGCAGTAGTTGATTAAGGGGAAGCTGAAATACAGTCTTAGTGAGCAACTGTCTGTCACACACAATCAAGATAAGTGCATTTCCTGTGTCTGGCCCTGATTTAGGCTGCCTCAGCCATCCTCGTCTCAGAAATATCAAATAAACTTAATTGGATGCCTTGAGGAGGTAAGTAAGGAGAAGAGAACTGTGCCAAGGCTGAGCTGTATGTCTGAGACACTGGGCTGGTGTTGGTGCTATAGCGGAACAAACAGTATGACTAGAATGGGGAAGGCCCCTCAGACCACAGCAATTTAACAGTACACTGATGGGTAATGACTTGAGTGGGGTTGTCCATTCTAGAGATTATATTTCTATAGTCTCAGGTGTGGTGGAGGAAGGAACATCACAACACCACATGGCCCCAGACAAACACAGGATATGTCACAAATGGCACCCTATCCCCTATATTACACTACTTTTGACCAGGGCTCATAGGGCTCTGGTGAAAAGTAGTACACTCTACAGTGAATGCATCCCATTTGGGATGCAGAAAAAGGTTCCAGCACGAGGAACAGTAGGAGAGACTGTGGTGTTATATTTAAGCAATAAGGCCCGAGGAGGTGTTGTTGGAGGTGCTGTTCTTATGCACAACGCAACTGGAGTTCCTGGACATAGCCCTTAGCCGTGGTATACTGTCCATATACCACAAACCCCTGAGTTGCCTTATTGCTATTATAAACTTGTTACCAACGTAATTAGAGCTGTACAAATACATGTTTTGTCATACCCGTGGTATACGGTCTGATACACCATGGCTGTCAGCCAATCAGCATTCAGGACTCAAACCACCCAGTTTATAATGTAGTTTAGTTCCCTCTCACAGCTGCTATTAAACTCTATAACTACACTCATTAAAGTGTGATTGGTATGTGTTTGGTTCTATGGTCACTGTAATCTATCTACAGTATATTGACATTCTAGTCATACGGTGACTAGAATCTATTCATATATAATGATCTACTATAACCTCCAGTAAATTGGCCTGTGTTTAAAATGTAGTTATATGGCCGGCGTCCCAAATGGCACCCTATTCCCTACATAGTGCACGACCTTTGACCAGAGCCTTCTTCTTATCTTTTATTATTTCTTATTGTTGTTGTGTTTTCGAGAAGGAACCTAAGCATTTCATTGGACGGTGTATACCATGAGTATCCCCGTATGACTAATAAAACTTGAAACTATGGGCCATGTTCAAAAGTAGTACACTTTTATAGGAAATGTAGTACACTTTTATAGGGAATAGGGTGCCATTTGGGATACCTCCATTTTGATTCTAATGAATCTGAGCACCGGAGTTAATGATCCCCTCTCAGTATTGACAAGGCAACACAATTTCAACACAAAGAAGAGAAGAGGTAAGTAAGTTCAAGATCCACCTAATGCAGGACATCAGAGAGGAGATTGGAGTTCTTGGAAATGGGACAGGTTGGGGAAAGGGACAGTTTGGGGAAAGGGACAGGTTGGGGAAAGGGACAGGTTGACTTGTGAGCACTAGGTGAGATATCCGTATAGCAGTTTTTGGTGTGATAGCATCAGGCAGATTACACAGGTGTAAGGTTGTGTAACGGAGGCAGTTCAGTGAAACCACGCTCATGTGATTAGTTAACACGCCTGAGACCTGGACATTTGGGTTAGCTCCCGAGCTAATGCCTAGGCTTCAGCTCAGAGGTCTAACAGTTACACATTCTTGTGGCTCGCAGACAACCCGGGTTGGAACCCTGTCAGTCGCAGTTGGTTGTGTTGTCTGCAGCAGCTGGTGTGTGAGGCTGTGGGAGGTTGTGTGGGGCTGTGTTAGGCTGTGTCAAGCTGTGTGAGACAGGGGTATCTACCTGTCAGGTGAGTGGTGGTCATCGGACACACTGCGCCGGTCCACTCTACTGGAGGAGCTGTACTGAGACGAGGCGGGGTCAATGTCATAGCCGGGGTCCAGGCTTCTGCTGTACACAACAGAATCACTGGATCACCCCCCTAGTACGGTACAGTCACAGTACAAACTCCCCACAGTGTCCCCTAGTGGCTCGGGGATACACCTACTCACCTTAATGCAACCACTGTCAGTGTGAGTGAGATCCCAGTATCGTTTATATGGGTTAAACGTTCTACTATCAAGACAACTATCACAGAGATACCGCTTAAAGGACAACCTCTGATCAGTTGGGGTTCTCAGATCCCAGTGTGGTGTTTTTGAGGAAGGGATACAACTTGAGTTGCTGGGTTGGACAGGGGACAAGTGAGGCGGGAGAGTTACCTCTGTGGAGGGGGAACGCTGGGGGACCGTGAACGCGCCCGGTTCATGTCTGCTGACCGCGAGCAGTGGTTGGATGACATCGCCTGCTCTGGGACAGACAACGTGGAACTATGAAGGTCCCTGCCGTTCTGCCGGTAGTCTGGAGCGAGAGAGAGACAGAGAGAGAGAGACAGAGAGAAAGAGACAGAAACAGAGAGAGAAAGAGAGACAGAAACAGAGAGAGAAACAGAGAAAGAGACAGAAACAGAGAGAGAAAGAGAGAGAGACAGAAACAGAGAGAGAAACAGAGAAAGAGACAGAAACAGAGAGAGAAAGAGAGAGAGACAGAAACAGAGAGAGAAACAGAAAGAGAGAGAGAAACAGAAACAGAGAGAAACAGAGAGAGAGACAGAGAGAAAGGGGGAACGAGAGAGGCAGAGAGAAAGAGGGAACGAGAGAGGCACAGAGAAACAGAGAGAGAAACAGAGATATAGAAACAGAGAGAGAAACAGAAAGAGAGAAAGAGAGAGAAACAGATAGAGACAGAAACAGAGAGAAAGAGAGAGAAACAGAGAGAGATAGAGAGAGAGAAAGAGACAGAAACAGAGCGAGAAAGAGAGACATAAACAGAGAGAGAAACAGAAAGAGAGAGAAACAGAAACAAAGAGAGAAACAGAGAGAGAGAGAGAGACAGAGAGAAAGGGGGAACGAGAGAGGCAGAGAGAAAGAGGGAACGAGAGAGGCACAGAGAAACAGAGAGAGAAACAGAAACAGAGAGAGAAACAGAGAGAAACAGAGAGAGAAACAGAGAGAAACAGAGAGAAAGGACAGAGAGACAGGGGGAACAAGAGAGGCAGAGAGAAAGAGGGAACGAGAGAGGCACAGAGAAACAGAGAGAGAAACAGAGAGAGAGAGAGAGAGACAGAGAGAAAGGGGGAACGAGAGAGGCAGAGAGAAAGAGGGAACGAGAGAGGCACAGAGAAACAGAGAGAGAAACAGAAACAGAGAGAGAAACAGAGAGAAACAGAGAGAAACAGAGAGAAAGGGGGAACGAGAGAGGTAGAGAGAAAGAGGGAACGAGAGAGGCACAGAGAAACAGAGAGAGAAACAGAAACAGAGAGAGAAACAGAGAGAAACAGAGAGAAACAGAGAGAAACAGAGAGAAAGGACAGAGAGAAACAGAGAGAAACAGAGAGAGAGACAGAGAGAAAGGGGGAACGAGAGAGGCAGAGAGAAAGAGGGAACGAGAGAGGCACAGAGAAACAGAGAGAGAAACAGAAACAGAGAGAGAAACAGAGAGAAACAGAGAGAAACAGAGAGAGAAACAGAGAGAAACAGAGAGAAAGGACAGAGAGAAAGGGGGAACGAGAGAGGCAGAGAGAAAGAGGGAACGAGAGAGGCACAGAGAAACAGAGAGAGAAACAGATATAGAAACAGAGAGAGAAACAGAAAGAGAGAAAGACAGAGACACAGAGAGAGATAGAGAGAAACAGAGAGAGACAGAAATAGAGAGAAAGAGAGAGAAACAGAGAGAGACAGAAACAGAGAGAAAGAGAGAGAAACAGAGAGAGACAGAAACAGATAGAAAGAGAGAGAAACCGAGAGAGATAGAGAGAAAGAGACAAAAACAGAGAGAGAAAGAGAGACAGAAACAGAGAGAAAAACAGAAACAGAGAGAGAAATAGAAACAGAGAGAGAAACAGAGAGAAAAACAGAAACAGAAACAGAAAGAGAAACAGAGAGAGAAACAGAGAAAGAGACAGAAACAGAGAGAGAAACAGAGAGAGAAAGAAACAGAGAGAGAAACAGAAAGAGAGATAGAGAAACAGAAACAGAGAGAGAAACAGAGAGAAAGAGAGAAACAGAGAGAGAAAGAGAGACAGAAACAGAGAGAGAAACAGAAAGAGAGAGAGAAACAGAAAGAGAAAAAGAGAGAGAAACAGAGAAATAGAAATAGAAACAGAGAGAGACCGAAACAGAGAGAAAGAGAGAGAAACAGAGAGAGAGAGACAGAAACAGAGAGAGAGAGAGAGAAAGAGAGAGAAACAGAGAGAGATAGAGAGATAGAGACAGAAACAGAGAGAAAGAGAGAGAAACAGAGAGAAACAGAGAGAGAGAGACAGAAACAGAGAGAAAGAGAGAGAAACAGAGAGAGAGAGAGACAGAAACAGAGAGAAAGAGAGAGAAACAGAGAGAGAGACAGAAACAGAGAGAAAGAGAGAGAAACAGAGAGAAACAGAGAGAGAGAGACAGAAACAGAGAGAAAGAGAGAGAAACAGAGAGAAACAGAGAGAGAGACAGAAACAGAGAGAAAGAGAGAGAAACAGAGAGAGAGAGACAGAAACAGAGAGAAACAGAGAGAGAGAGACAGAAACAGAGAGAAAGAGAGAGAAACAGAGAGAGACAGAGAGAGAGAGACAGAAACAGAGAGAAAGAGAGAGAAACAGAGAGAGAGAGAGACAGAAACAGAGAGAAAGAGAGAGAAACAGAGAGAGAGAGACAGAAACAGAGAGAAAGAGAGAGAAACAGAGAGAGAGAGACAGAAACAGAGAGAAAGAGAGAGAAACAGAGAGAGATAGAGAGAGAGAGACAGAAACAGAGAGAAAGAGAGAGAAACAGATAGAAACAGAGAGAGAGAGACAGAAACAGAGAGAAAGAGAGAGAAACAGAGAGAGAGAGAGACAGAAACAGAGAGAAATAGAGAGAAACAGAGAGAGAGAGACAGAAACAGAGAGAAAGAGAGAGAAACAGAGAGAGATAGAGAGAAAGAGAGAGAAACAGAGAGAAATAGAGAGAAACAGAGAGAAAGAGAGAGAAACAGAGAGAGATAGAGAGAGAGAAAGAGACAGAAACAGAGAGAGAAACAGAGAAAGAGAGAAACAGAGAGAGATAGAGAGAGAGAAAGAGACAGAAACAGAGAGAGAAAGAGAGACAGAAACAGAGAGAGAAACAGAAAGAGAGAGAGAGAGAAACAGAAAGAGAGAGAGAAACAAAGAGAAAAAGAGAGAGAAACAGAAAGAGAAACAGAGAGAGAAACAGAGAGAAAGAGAGAGAAACAGAGATACAGAGAGAGAGAGAGGGTGATGTCAGAAGTCATTCAGAGACAGACTCATCGTTCTGAGCGCAGCCTCTCAAACCTGGCCCCAGATCGGTGTGTACTGTCTTGTCTAGTTGGCAAGGCAGCACAAACTGATCTGGTACCAGGCTACAACCTTTCCTCCCTATTGACCATACACACTGCTGCAAATAACAACATTTATGGCAACATTTATTTTCAGAGGATTCTTTCAAACTTTTCACAAGTTGCACACAGTGGCATAATGGTTGGTGGCTTTCAAATTTTCAAAATGCTGAGGCTCTCTATATTCAAATAAATGAGGGCTTGGTCTCAACTCAATGTTCATGTGATTCAAGTCATTGCGGTTAACATTTTTGCATTAAACATGAAAATAGCTTCTTTAAAAAAAAAAAATCAGAAACATTATAATGACTTTTCCCTGCTAGACTGATTAGTCCATCGAACTTGAATGAGTTCATTATTCAATAATCATCCATGGCCAGGAGGCATGGTTAAGGTCAATGCTTTGTGCCATTAACGTTGATTAACATTCAATAGAGTGTATAGCACATTAAAATGAGTTAAACTTAACAGTGAATCAAAGGTAGGATTAGCAAGGAAACACAAGACATTATGAAATATGAGAGGAAAAGTTAACCTTCACAGCCACTTTAGTTTGATACTTTTTTCAATTATCTACCAAATCATTACATTTTCTCTTCCAAATATGTTTGAAAGTGAGTTTGCAGCATTGTGAAACCTGAATTCATTCATGCGAAAAACTGAATTCCTTCAAATTATACATAGAAGTGAATCCTGATAAGAAAAATATACAGTATTATGTGCATGAATATTATATTAAAATGATTCATAATCAAGTCCTGCATAACACAATGTCAAACAGATTTACTATTGTGGCAACAGAGAAACATTAAACCCATTCCACCTGACATCACTACATTTCACTATCTAACATCTGCAGTCCAACTATCAGCAGCCCAACACTGGGGGAACTAAGCACCCAGCTCTGCAATCAGCTTGCTTTACGTGCACAACCCAAATGTAATTCATTGGTTCTCTTGACAAGCCGCGTCACACATGACTAGAAACTGTGTGTTAAGCATATATACTGTGTATAGAGGAGAGAAGCTCAGATCCGAATGAACAGGACAGAGCCAGCAGAGAAGAATGACTGCATTATCCTAGTTAAAACCACAGCAGTGACATCCCAATTAAAAAAAAAACAATCAATCTATTATTCCTGTGAATAGTTCATCATCTCTTCTCCCTTAGTATAGTATCAGTAGTTTGATATGGAGAAGGTAGGAGGAAAGGGGATTAGCAAAGATCTCTGGGAAACAAGGGTGGAGGAAAGAGGAGAGAGGGTGAGGAGACAGAGAGAGAGAGAGAGAGAGAGAGAGAGAGAGAGAGAGAGAGAGAGAGAGAGAGAGAGAGAGAGAGAGAGAGAGAGAGAGAGAGAGAGAGAGAGAGAGAGAGAGAGAGAGAGAGGGTGAGGAGACAGAGAGAGAGAGAGAGAGAGAGAGAGAGAGAGAGAGAGGGTGAGGAGACAGAAGAGAGAGAGAGAGAGAGAGAGAGAGAGAGAGAGAGAGAGAGAGAGAGAGAGAGAGAGATAGAAGAGAGAGAGACAGAGAGAGAGAGAGAGAGAGAGAGAGAGAGAGAGAGAGGAGGAGAGGGGTATTCCCACTGAGTGAAGGGATATTATGGGCATAGTGTGGGAGGAGGCTGTGATGTGAGAGAGGGGCTGATGAGAATGTTACAGAGGTGGGAGGGTTTCCTTCTCATCTATCACGCACACACACACACACACACACACACACACACACACACACACACACACACACACACACACACACACACACACACACACAGCTGTCTGTGTGCTGCCTGGCCTGCTACAGTTCTTCCTTTCAATGTGCAGCAGCGGCAGGCTGAGACAGGCGTGGGCGTCTGCTGCCTGTGTTGAGGAGAGCAGCTAGCTACTGTAGTGCAGAGGGGAGGAGAATAAACTCACTGCTCCTTGTAGAGCTGCTGCAGTATCTTAGCGAGCTACCTTCTTTTAAAACATCACATGATCCAGTACAGTACCATGACATACTTGTAGCTTGTATGTTCATATACTGTTAACCCATGAGTTAGCTGCATTTGCATTATAGTGATTACAATTCATGTGTGACTCTGTCAGAAGTATCATACCTGACACTACCCCAACACCGTCTTCACAGTCATAGTCAGAGATCTCACTGTCGCTGATTCTCTGAGATCCTGGAGGAGAGATGGAGAAAGGAGAAAAGAGGAGGATAGAAGTTAGTTTACTCCAGGGTCTGTCCTCTTCCCCTGGTCAGACCATGGCTCTGTGGCCTAGCTGTCACCAGTGTTGTCCAGTTGTTCTAGACCAATGCCCCAGTCCTGGACATAGTCAGGGAAAGCAGCAGACACAGAAATAGAACACTATTTATTTTGAGAACACTATTAAACAGTATTATATCTCAAAGTCACGTCCTTACATTGACCATCATTGACCACACTTCATAACCAACACAGGCAACCAAGACCTACATTTACTCTCCTGAAATATACTGTCTGCCTCTTCTGGTTTTCCCCACCAATGTGGGAGCTGCCTATTTTCGATATAGTGTGATATAAAGTCTAATTTAAAGAGAACAACTGTAACATATAGCTGGTGTGAGACATGATGTTGGATGTGATGTAAACAACATCGTGTGGTCCTCTCCATCGAGCCTAATTGGCAATAGCTTCCATGTTTTCACGGTGGCGCTTTGAATTGACATTTCAATCATTCAATGTACATCTGAAGATGGAGTCTGAGAGGTATTCTACCGTCTCCACCGTTTCAGAACTACTCCCTCCCTCATTCCGAGTCGTCCCCTCTCTCACTCTGTAGTTTTTCTGACTTCTTCACTGTTCAGTCAACTTAAACCAATGGGACACTTGGGCTTTTACAGAAGATGGGCTGAAACTGTTTTAACGCTCTTGTTTTAGAGCGATCAGCTCTTTCACCTAACACACAAGCCCTAATCTCAAGCCTTAACGTTGGAAATACATGTGCAGGTTACATACATTACAAATCTGTCAAGTGCAAATACAAGTTCACACCCAGCAGATACAGACACAACAGACACAGACACAACAGACACAACAGACATCACAGACACCACAGACACCACAGACACAACAGACACAACAGACACCACAGACACCGCTGACACCACTGACACCACTGACACCACAGACACAGACAACACAGACACAACAAACACAGACACAACAGATATAACAGACACAAGCAGAGGAGAAGAAGAGCAAAAACCAGCACAATTATCATAATGTTTTTCAAAGGGAAAATGTTGGCATTTGGCGGGAGATGAGACAATGCATTGCACTGAGAAAACAAGTGGTCAACATATTCAAATGACAAACAGGGGAGTAGACAGAGCTCTTCTGATAGAGCTAAATCACCCGGATCTGGACTGGGAAACTGAAACCTGCCGGGCCCGAGGCTGACCATGAGGCGGCCATCTTGTTTAAGGACTGCGGTGGAGCGGAGAGGGAGCATAGCGAGAATCAAAGGGAATTGTGGGATAGCTAATGGAGGAGTGGAGTGAGAGAACACTTTGGAGGTAGAGAACAGTACAATAAGACTGAAGCAGAGGGGAGAGACAGAGTCTTCAGTGGAGACAGAGCTCAGTGGAGACAGAGCTCAGTGGAACAGCAGTGGACACTGGAGAGAGAGCTCAGTGGAGAGAGAGCTCAGTGGAGACAGAGCTCAGTGGAGAGAGCTCAGTGGAGAGAGAGCTCAGTGGAGACAGAGCTCAGTGGAGACAGAGCTCAGTGGAGAGAGAGCTCAGTGGAGAGAGAGCTCAGTGGAGAGAGAGCTCAGTGGAGAGAGAGCTCAGTGGAGACAGAGCTCAGTGGAGACAGAGCTCAGTGGAGAGCTCAGTGGAGAGAGCTCAGTGGAGACAGAGCTCAGTGGAGACAGAGCTCAGTGGAGACAGAGCTCAGTGGAGACAGAGCTCAGTGGAGAGAGAGCTCAGTGGAGAGAGCTCAGTGGAGACAGAGCTCAGTGGAGAGAGAGCTCAGTGGAGACAGAGCTCAGTGGAGACAGAGCTCAGTGGAGAGAGAGCTCAGTGGAGAGAGCTCAGTGGAGACAGAGCTCAGTGGGACAGAGCTCAGAGCTCAGTGGAGACAGAGCTCAGTGGAGAGAGAGCTCAGTGGAGAGACAGAGCTCAGTGGAGACAGAGCTCAGTGGAGACAGAGCTCAGTGGACAGAGAGCTCAGTGGAGACAGAGCTCAGTGGAGACAGAGCTCAGAGCTCAGTGGAGAGAGCTCAGAGCTCAGTGGAGAGAGAGCTCAGTGGAGAGAGAGAGTCAGTCAGAGTGGAGACAGACCTCAGTGGAGACAGAGCTCAGTGGAGTGGAGAGCTCAGTGGAGAGAGAGCTCAGTGGAGACAGAGCTCAGTGGAGAGAGAGCTCAGTGGAGAGAGAGCTCAGTGGAGACAGAGCTCAGTGGAGACAGAGCTCAGTGGAGAGCTCAGTGGACAGAGCTCAGTGGAGAGAGAGTGGAGACAGAGCTCAGTGGAGCTCAGAGAGTTCAGTGGACAGACAGACAGAGCTCAGTGGAGACAGAGCTCAGTGGAGAGAGCTCAGTGGACAGTGGAGACAGGAGAGAGAGCTCAGTGACAGAGCTCAGTGGAGACAGAGCTCAGTGGACAGAGCTCAGTGACAGAGAGACAGAGCTCAGTGGAGAGAGAGCTCAGTGGAGTGGAGAGAGCTCAGTGGAGACAGAGCTCAGTGGAGACAGAGCTCAGTGGAGAGAGAGCTCAGTTCAGTGGAGAGAGCTCAGAGCTCAGTGGAGACAGAGCTCAGTGGAGAGAGAGCTCAGTGGACAGAGCTCAGTGGACAGAGAGCTCAGTGGACAGAGAGCTCAGTGGGACAGAGTGGAGACAGAGCTCAGTGGACAGTGGAGCTCAGTGGAGACAGAGAGACAGTGGACAGAGCTCAGTGGAGACAGAGCTCAGTGGACAGAGAGCTCAGTGGAGACAGACAGCTCAGTGGACAGGAGCTCAGAGAGCTCAGTGGACAGACAGAGCTCAGTGGAGACAGAGCTCAGTGGAGACAGAGCTCAGTGGAGACAGAGCTCAGTGGACAGAGAGCTCAGTGGACAGAGAGCTCAGTGGAGAGCTCAGTGGACAGAGAGCTCAGTGGAGAGACAGTGGACAGAGCTCAGTGGAGACAGAGCTCAGTGGACAGAGCTCAGTGGAGAGAGCTCAGTGGACAGAGAGCTCAGTGGACAGTGGACAGAGAGCTCAGTGGACAGAGAGCTCAGTGGAGACAGAGCTCAGTGGACAGAGAGCTCAGTGGAGACAGAGCTCAGTGGAGACAGAGCTCAGTGGAGACAGAGCTCAGTGGACAGAGAGCTCAGACAGAGCTCAGTGGAGACAGAGCTCAGTGGACAGTGGAGACAGAGCTCAGTGACAGACAGTGGACAGAGCTCAGTGGACAGAGCTCAGTGGCAGAGAGCTCAGTGGACAGAGCTCAGCTCAGTGGAGAGAGCTCAGAGCTCAGTGGACAGAGAGCTCAGTGGAGACAGAGCTCAGTGGAGTGACAGACACAGAGCTCAGTGGACAGAGAGCTCAGTGGACAGAGACAGAGAGCTCAGTGACAGAGCTCAGTGGACAGAGCTCAGTGGAGCTCAGTGGACAGAGAGCTCAGTGGAGAGAGCTCAGTGGACAGAGCTCAGTGGACAGAGAGCTCAGTGGACAGAGAGCTCAGTGGACAGAGAGCTCAGTGGAGACAGAGCTCAGTGGACAGAGAGCTCAGTGGACAGAGAGCTCAGTGGAGACAGAGCTCAGTGGAGACAGAGCTCAGTGGACAGAGAGCTCAGTGGACAGAGAGCTCAGTGGAGACAGAGCTCAGTGGAGACAGAGCTCAGTGGAGACAGAGCTCAGTGGAGACAGAGCTCAGTGGAGACAGAGCTCAGTGGAGACAGAGCTCAGTGGACAGAGAGCTCAGTGGACAGAGAGCTCAGTGGACAGAGAGCTCAGTGGACAGAGAGCTCAGTGGACAGAGAGCTCAGTGGAGACAGAGCTCAGTGGAGACAGAGCTCAGTGGACAGAGAGCTCAGTGGACAGAGAGCTCAGTGGACAGAGAGCTCAGTGGACAGAGAGCTCAGTGGAGACAGAGCTCAGTGGACAGAGAGCTCAGTGGACAGAGAGCTCAGTGGACAGAGACAGTGGAGCTCAGTGGACAGAGAGCTCAGTGGACAGAGAGCTCAGTGGGAGACAGAGCTCAGTGGAGAGAGAGCTCAGTGGACAGAGAGCTCAGTGGACAGAGAGCTCAGTGGAGAGAGCTCAGTGGACAGAGAGCTCAGTGGACAGAGAGCTCAGTGGACAGAGAGCTCAGTGGACAGAGAGCTCAGTGGACAGAGAGCTCAGTGGACAGAGAGCTCAGTGGAGACAGAGCTCAGTGGACAGAGAGCTCAGTGGACAGAGAGCTCAGTGGACAGAGAGCTCAGTGGACAGAGAGCTCAGTGGACACAGAGCTCAGTGGACAGAGAGCTCAGTGGACAGAGCTCAGTGGAGAGAGAGCTCAGTGGAGCTCAGTGGACAGAGAGCTCAGTGGAGAGAGCTCAGTGGAGCTCAGTGGAGAGAGAGCTCAGTGGAGACAGAGCTCAGTGGACAGAGAGCTCAGTGGACAGAGAGCTCAGTGGACAGAGAGCTCAGTGGACAGAGAGCTCAGTGGACAGAGAGCTCAGTGGACAGAGAGCTCAGTGGAGAGAGAGCTCAGTGGAGAGAGAGCTCAGTGGACAGAGAGCTCAGTGGAGAGAGAGCTCAGTGGAGACAGAGCTCAGTGGAGACAGAGCTCAGTGGACAGAGAGCTCAGTGGACAGAGCTCAGTGGAGACAGAGCTCAGTGGAGAGAGCTCAGTGGACAGAGAGCTCAGTGGACAGAGGCTCAGTGGACAGAGAGCTCAGTGGCTCAGTGGAGAGAGCTCAGTCAGTGGACAGAGAGCTCAGTGGACAGAGAGCTCAGTGGACAGAGCTCAGTGGACAGAGAGAGAGCTCAGTGGACAGAGAGCTGGACAGAGAGCTCAGTGGAGACAGAGAGCTCAGTGGAGCTCAGTGGAGAGAGCTCAGTGGACTCAGTGGACAGAGAGCTCAGTGGAGAGAGAGCTCAGTGGACAGAGAGCTCAGTGGACAGAGAGCTCAGTGGACAGAGAGCTCAGTGGAGTGGACAGAGCAGTGGACAGAGAGCTCAGTGGAGAGAGAGCTCAGTGGACAGAGAGCTCAGTGGACAGAGCTCAGTGGACAGAGCTCAGTGGACAGAGCTCAGTGGACAGAGAGCTCAGTGGACAGAGAGCTCAGTGGAGACAGAGCTCAGTGGACAGAGAGCTCAGTGGACAGAGAGCTCAGTGGAGACAGAGCTCAGTGGAGACAGAGCTCAGTGGAGCTCAGTGGAGAGCTCAGTGGACAGGAGCTCAGTGGGAGAGAGCTCAGTGGACAGAGGCTCAGTGGAGAGAGCTCAGTGGACAGAGCTCAGTGGACAGAGAGCTCAGTGGAGAGAGCTCAGTGGAGACAGAGCTCAGTGGACAGAGACAGTGGGAGAGCTCAGACAGAGAGCTCAGTGGAGACAGAGAGCTCAGTGGAGAGAGAGCTCAGCTCAGTGAGACAGAGCTCAGTGGACAGAGAGCAGTGGACAGAAGCTCAGTGGACAGAGCTCAGTGGACAGAGGACAGCAGTGGACAGAAGAGCTCAGTGGACAGAGAGCCAGTGGACAGAGAGCTCAGTAGCTCAGTGAATCAGTGGACAGAAGCTCAGTGGACCCCTTGTCTGTAAGTATCAGGTTGAGTTGAGAGGGATAAGAAAACAAACACTATATGAACATACTAACAGTAATAAATACTTCATAAATCATTCAGGATTTGGCAGACAGGCAAAGACAGTCGGTAACAGGGCACCTGCCAGCCGCCATACTGGCTTTTCAAAATCATCAGACGAACGGTTGGTTCGACACTCATGTCTCATTCCCTATCCTGAGGTTTGGGGTTCGAACAGACAGGAGCTTTCCTACACAGTTCTAGTATAGACTAGTATACAGGTTACGGATGTTAGGGCAGAGGGGTAACCTACTCTGTATGGGTAGCCTCCTCGTGGGGCTCTCTCCGTGGAGCTGTCTGCGCTGGGGGTTGGGTGAGGCGCGGGGGAGGGGCATGGAGGACACGTCGTGGGTCTGCAGCTTGTACCAGTGAGGCTCATCATCCAGCAGGGCTGTCTCCAGCTCTATCAGTATCTAAAGGAGAAACACACCAGCGTCACTACACACACACACACACACACACGCACAAACAAGCATGCGTGCATGCACACACACACACACACAAACACTCACAGTCCTCAACACACTAGCCACTGCTAACTGGACTCATTCCAGATTCCAGAGAAGATCAAGACCTCCACAGGCATGGCCCAACATCATTTTTTAAATAAGGTTTTCCAGCAATCCTGATTGGAAGATTCTGGATTTCCTGCTTATTCTGGAAGACCTAGGAATTCTGGGAAAGTTACCAGAATTCTGCAACCTTATTGGCAGTGAGGACAGAGTATGTGAGTATGTGCTGATGTTAGAGTAAACATCATGGTTCGATGACATCAACCCCCAGTAGCCTGTCATCCTTCCTATGGAATGTAGGGTTTTATCAAGAGCTTGACCCTATTGGTAGGATTAGTTAAGCTATCAGAGTTACTGTCCAAATCCTGACTGGATGGGTATGTTTGGTATTATATCAGAGACGGATGAGTGCCTGAGTCTGGTTAAGTGGTGGCGCTGCCGACTCTTGTTACAAATATAGCCTCAGCCCCTTGTCTCCATGTCCCTCTGTACCTGTCTTTCTTTCTACCTTCTGACTGTCTCTGTCCAGAAAACAATAGAAAACTATGAGGGGAAAAAAGAGATGGATGGGCTTACCTCTCCCAGGAACTGGCTTTCCTCCTCCCTGACCCTGGCCTGGTCCCATAGGGTGATCTCCAACATGCGCTCACGGAACTCCCGCCGGTGCACAGGAGAATACATAAAGGTCTGGTTCCATTTGGGCTCTAAGGATTTCTTTACCGTTTTTGTTCTCCTCTTGCTTTTGTCGCTGGAGGAACAATAATTCAAACTGTTTTTATTTACAACCATGGTAGAAAAGACTCCCGAACAGGTCAACATAGCACAGGACAATGGGATGAGCTGGGGAGGGAGCGTCATGTTGGAGCCCTGTTCAACTTTCTATCATTACTTCCATGTGTCTGAGAAGGGGTTCTCTGAGCGCAGTGAAAGTGTAGGTCAATGTGATCACATGATGATCTTTGTGACGGTAGCAGATTAAATGCAATGTGACATGTCCCCAAATTCAATTACCAGAAATAAAAAATGATAAGGAAATAAAACCAAAGACATTCTTACCATAAATTCAACATTCAGTGAAACTATCATGCGAGCCCCAAATCTGTATGATTCAACCAATGGCAACTTTAGGATATTGGAGGATAGGTCTAGCCACTAAGCAATGGCTGTAGATGGAATGAAGTGAAATGCTGCTAGCTCGATCATCCCGTAGTTACTGTCTCTACTCTTACCTTCTGTCAGGGAGGAAGTAGATTTTGACGTAAGGGTTCCTGGGGCGGCCATCTTCCCTAGAAGGCAGGTCCTTGGCTCCCAGGATGGTCACTATTAGCTGATGGCCCACTTTGTCATACCACAGTTTAACCTATGGATGGTACAGAACAAGGTCACATGGTCACTGGGCTGCCAGTGGGGAGGGGGCTCTATCAGGGTGACCTCGATACCCTACACATGGAGAGCTACTGGGTGTACAGGGTTTGGCACCAGCCCTGCTCTATACTAACTAACAAACACACCTGATACAGTAAATCAAGCTCCTGCATGGTGAGCAGCTAATTAGTCAAATCACTGGATTGTGTCAGATAGAGCAGCGCTGGAGTTAAAGCCTGCACACCCAGTACCTCTCCTGGAGAAGGGGTGGCCACCCCTGGTTTACATATTAGGCATTAGCAGGTCACATGCTTAGCGGGGGGTAATAAAAGCATACATGTTTGTTGAGATATGTTTGTTGAGATACGGAAATAAGGAGATGATATGATCATATCAACAACAACAAAGTAGCAAAGGTTGAACAATGAATGATCTTAATAGTGTGCACAAAGCAGATATGTACTGTATGTAGCATGACCTACATCTTACCATGACCTACATCTTACCATGACCTACATCTTACCATGACCTACATCTTACCAAAGACACTTCACACTTGTCAGAGTGAAGTATGGACATAACAGAGAACACTTAGAAGTAAAAAATGAAAGAAAGAACATTTGCAGAAAAATAGTGTTTCAAAAAACGCAATTTTTTTGAAAAATATTTGTTTCAAGAAAATTAAATGAAATACTAGAGGAAACTCAAGCCTTCTAAGCTCTTGCCCATACTTATGTAGATAATGATGGGAGGAGTCTTAAATCATTGCATTGACTTCCATAGTTATTTCTTTATGCATGCAGCAATACAAAGCAACAGCAAGCATTTAACACATACAAGATCAGTCAGGAGATCTGATATTGTCAAACAACATAGGCAGGTCAATCAGGTCAAACAGCTTGCACTGGGAAGACTTCCTCAACACAAGTCCCCTATGGAAAAGACGTAAGTGCAATTCTGACCATACTACAGCACTGCCCACATGACTGATGGTACAACCCTTAACTGACAGATTCACCTTGAAAAGTTGAAATTGAAATTATACTCCTGATGTAATCCATTACACGGCCTATATTTCCTGTACAGTCGGCCACATCATTTACATTGACATTATTGCGTGGCCTGGTTAAGTAGAGCATAACATCGCTTCTACAGAAGGCTAATAGATCTACCTCTAGGAGCTGAGCCAAGGGTACACTACACACCTATTTATAGACTTCCATTCTCACCCTCTCCTTATCTGACAGATAGGTGTTGTATAGCCAACACCTCACACGACCTTTAAATGAGGAAACCAACCGTGCATATCATACCAGAAACTCCTATACAGTATACTGTATATATATATATATATTTTGTTCTAAGCTAAGCTGATACTTGACAAGGACATGATGGGACAAATATATAAATATGATCTCCCAAATAACATGAGTACTCCACACTCCAACTGTAACAAGCTAGCTAGAGTAAAACAACTCCTCAAAAAGGTCCCACAGTAAGATAGACACCTTGTCTGTTTAGTTCAAGTGAATTCTGTATTCAAACTGTAAAACATGATTTGAAATCTGCTTTAAAATAAGGGACAGTTATCTTATCCCACCTTTAACTGCAACATGAAACTTACAGCCATTCAAAAATGTAAACAGAAATATTTACCAAACGTTGTGTTCATGATTAGCAGTTGTTGACCGCTGTTGTTATGGCAACCTATTCAGGACCTAAGGGAGTCAAGCCAATGAGGACGAGGGTCCAGTCTAGTTTCATGTTCCACAGAACAAATAAGCTCATTTATTTGTCCCACAAAATGTAATAGTTTTACTAAATCATTTAAGGAGACACCCTCCTTTAATTGCCAATGTGGAGCACTGTTGTAGCTGACTTGGTACAAAAGTCCCATGACAGCTAACATGTTAAGATGGCGCTGAAGAAGTTGACGTTTTACATGCCTGTAACCAATTGTGCTATTTTGTTCATTTTTTTGCAACTTATTTTTTAACTTACAGTGGCAAGAAAAAGTATGTGAACCCTTTGGAATTATCTGGATTTCTGCATAAATTGGTCATACAATTTGGTTTTAAAAAAAAGTCACAACAAAAGACAAACACAGTCTGCTTAAACTAAACACACAAACAATTACATGTTTTTGCGTCTTTATTGAACACACTGTGTAAACATTCACAGTGCATGGTGGGGAAAGTATGTGAACCCTTGGATTTAATAACCGGTTGACCCTCCTTTGGCAGCAATAAACTCAACCAAACGTTTTCTGTAGTTGCGGATCAGACCTGCACATCTGTCAGGAGGAATTTTGGACCATTCCTCTTTATAAAACTGTTTCAGTTGAGCAATATTCTTAGGGTGTCTGGTGTGAACGGCTCTCGAGGTCATTCCACAGCATTTTAAATCAGGTTGAGGTCGGGACTCTGACTGGGCCACTCCAGAAGGCCTATTTTCTTGTGTTGAAGCCATTCTGTTAATTTACTTCTCTGTATTGGGTCGTTGTATCACCCAACTTCTGTTGTGCTTCAATTGGTGGACAGATAGCCTTATTATCCTGAAAAATGTCTTGATAAACTTGGGAATTCATTTTTCTATCGATGATAGCAAGCTGTCCAGGCCCTGAGGCAGCAAAGCAGCCCCAAACCATGATGCTCCCCCCACCATACTTTACAGTTGGGCTGAGGTTTTGATGTTGGTGTGCTGTGCCTTTTTTTTCTCCACACATAGTGTTGTGTGTCACCTCCAAACAACTCAACTTAAGTTTAATCTGTCCACAGAATATTTTGCCAGAAGCACTGTGGAACATCCAGGTGCTCTTTTGCAAACTTCAGACGTGCAGTGGCTTCTTCCGTGGTGTCCTCCCATGAACCCCATTCTTGTTTAATGTTTTACGTATTGTAAACTCGTCAACAGAGATGTAAGCATGTTCCAGAGATTTCTGTAAGTCTTTAGCTGATACTCCAGGATCCTTCTTAACCTCATTGAGCATTCTGAACTGTGCTCTTGCAGTGATCTTTGCAGGGCGGCCACTCCTAGGGAGAGTAGCAACAGTGCTGAACTTTCTCCATTTATAGACAATTTGTCTTACTGTGGACTGATGAACATCAAGGCTTTAAAAGATACTTTTGTAACCCTTTCCAGCTTTATGCAAGTCAACAACTCTTAATCTTAGGTCTTCTGGGATCTCTGTGTTCGAGGCATGGTTCACATCAGGAACTGCTTCTTGTGAATAGTAAACTCAAATTGTGTTTTTTATAGGGCAAGACAGCTCTAAACAACATCTCCAATCTCGTCTCATTGATTGGACTCCAGGTTAGCTGACTCCTGACTCCGATTAACTTTTGGAGAAGTCATTAGTCTAGGGGTTCACATACTTTTTCCAACCTACACTGTGAATGTTTAAATTATGTATTCAATATAGACGAGAAAAATACAATAATTTGTGTGTTATTAGTTTAAGCTCATTGTGTTTGTCTATTGTTGTGTCTAAGATGAAGATGAGATCAAATTTTACGACTAATTTATGCAGAAATCCAGGTAATTCCAAAGGGTTCACATACTTTTTCTTGCCACTGTATTTCGTACATAATGTTGCTGCTACCGTCTCTTATGACCGAAAATATCTTCTGGACATCAGAAGAAGCTTTTTCCTTTAACGAGTCTTACGAGAAAGATATACAGCTCTCCCGGGAACAGATCCCATTTATTTGAGCGAAGAAAAGACGGAGGAAGAGGATGCAGATTGGGCTGCCTTTTGAGAATCCGTAGGCGAGCAAGTAAACTCCCACTGCCCTCACAATTGATGACCTACGATTACGATTATCCTACCAACGGGACATTAAGAACTGTAATATCTTATGTTTCACAGAATCGTGGCTGAACGACGACACGGATAATATAGAGCTGGCAGGATTTTCCATGCACCGGCAGAACAGAGGGGTGGGGGTGTGTGTCGTTTTGTCAATAACAGCTGTTGTGCGATGTCTAATATTAAAGAAGTCTCGAGGTATTGCTCACCTGAGGTAGAGTACCTTATGGTAAGTTGTAGACCACACTATCTACCAAGAGAGTTCTCATCTATATTAATTGTAGCCGTCTATTTACCACCACAGACCGATGCTGGCACTAAGACCACACTCAACTAACTCTACAAGGCCATAAGCAAACAAGAAAATGCTCACCCAGAAGTGGCGCGCCTAGTGGCCGGGGACTTTAATGCAGGCAAACTTAAATCAGTTTTCCACATTTTTACCAGCATGTCATATTCAAAACTATTACGGACTACAAAGGGAAACCTAGACACGAGCTGCCCAGTGACGTGAGCCTACCAGATGAGCTAAATGCACCAGCTACTCTGGATGACTGTGTGATAACGCTCTCGGTAGCCGATGTGAGCAAGACCTTTAAACAGGTCAACATTCAAAGCCACAGGGCCAGATGGATTACCAGGACGTGTACTCAAAGCATGTGCGGACCAACTGACATGTGACTTCACTGACATTTTCAACCTCTCTCTGACTGAGCCTGTAATACCTACATGTTTCAAGCAGACCAGTCCCTGTACCCAAGGAAGTGAAGGTAACCTGCCTAAATGATTACCACCCCGTAGCACTCACGTCGGTAGCCATGAAGTGCTTTGAAAGTCTTGGCTCAGCATCCTCCAGGATACCCTAGATCCACTCCAATTCGCATACTGTCCCAACAGATCCACAGTTGACTCAATCTCAATCGCACTTCACACTGCCCTTTCTCACCTGGACAAAAGCAACACCTATGTGAGAATGCTGTTCATTAACTAGAGCTCAGCGTTCAACACCATAGTGCCCACGATGCTCATCACTAAGCTAAGGACCCTGGGACTAAATACCTCCCTCTGCAACTGGATCCTGGACTTCCTGATGGACCGCCCTCAGGTGGTAAGGGTAGGCAACAACACGTCTGCCACTCTGATCCTCAACACTGGGGCCCCTTAGGGGGGTGTACTTAGTCCCCTCCTGTACTCCCTGTTCACCCACGACTGCGTGGCCAAGCATGACTCCAAGTTTTCAGACGACACAACAGTGGTAGGCCTGTCCACGACAATGATGAGACAGCCTATAGGGAGGGGGTCAGACAACTGGCAGTGTGGTGCCAGGACAACAACCTCTCCCTCAATGTGGGCAAGACAAAGGAGCTGATCATGGACTACAAGAAAAGGTGGGCCGAACAGGCCCACATCAACATCAACGGGGCTGTAGTGAAGCGGGTCGAGAGTTTCAAGGTCCTTGAAACTCCATCACCAACGCTCTATCATGGTCCAAACACACCAAGACAGTCGTGAAGAGGGCACGACAAAACCTTTTCCCCCTCAGGAGACATGGCATGGGCCCTCATATCCTCAAAAAGTTCTAATAGCTGCACCATCGAGAGCATCCTGACCATTTGCCTCACCGCCTGGTATGGCAACTGCTCAGCATCTGACCGGTCAGCATCTGACCGTAAGGTGCTACAGAGGGAAGTGCGTGCCGCCCAGTACATCACTGGGGCCAAGCTTCCTGCAATCTAGGACCTACATAATAGGCGGTGTCAGAGGAAAGCCCATGAAATTGTCAGAGACTCCAGTCACCCAAATCATAGACTGTTTTCTCTGCTACCGCAAGTGGTACCAGGACACCAAGTCTAGGACCAAAAGGCTCCTTAACAGCTTCTATCCCCAAGCCATAACACTGCAGAACAATTGATCAAATGGCCAGTCACTTCAAATGCATAGTCACTTCACCCCTACCTACATGGACAAATGACCTCTGACGTGTTCCCCCACACATTGACTCGGTACCCTTGTATATAGCCTCGTTATTGTTATGTTATTGTGTTACTTTTTATTATTTTTGACTTGTTTATTTGGTAAATATTTTCTTAGCCCTTCTTGAACTGCACTGTTGGTTAAGAGCTTGTAAGTAAACATATCACAGTAAGGTCTACACTTGTTGTATTCTGCGCATGTGACAAATAATGTTTGAGCTTGTCGTTGCTGTTGAGTGTAGGCTACAGGATCTGGCAATGGAAGGGTGTCTCTCTGAAATATTTCCTTTAGATCAGTTAGTCATGCAAAGAGTCGAGACTCCTGTCATAACCGTATGATCATGTTATATGGTATAAATGAATAATAATAATAATAACAATGACATAATGCACCGCACTGCAAGGGAAAGATGCCGCCATTTCCCTGGTATGCATTTTCCAAGATGGAGGAAAGCAAAAAGGCAACAGAAAAAGGCGAGCGAAGACCAAAGAGAGTCAGTCTGTGAGTCAGACAGGTGTTTACCTGGACCCTAGGGACAAAAGGCGCTGTTCTTCTACTAAGGCTTTGGCTCTGGGTAAGCAAAATTAAACAACAACATAGAAAAATGCAATAAAACCAACAAAAAAACACAAAACAACCAACAAAACACAGAGTCACTGGACTCGAACCAGTGCCACAATAACACAAACACATTTTGAGGAGGAGGGGACGGAGAGTCCATCTAGCGATGTGTGTGTTTTCCCCCACCGTTCATTAGCATCAATCTGCATCTCATTATTCACTAATGTGCTGTATTGTCTTGGAGCCTTATCTGTGGGTTCCTGTACCTCCACACTGTAATCCTAAGAGAGAGGAAGAGGCTGCTCTGCTTCCGTTTTCACAGAAAATGATTGATGACTTCTAACTAAGCATTCCCTCCCGAGCTCTCTGGACTGTAACTTTCCTTCCTTTCTTCATTTAACATGATGACGTATTGAAATCCAATTGTTCCCTCAACAAGGTTTGAAAATAATACAAATAATAATAAAAAAACATTACAATTTATAACTGCATCCAACGTAATGTTCAGCTGGCACTTGATCCAACAAGGTAATGTACTACAGTATATCAATTATAGTATATTAATTACACTATATCAATTATAGTATATTAATTACACTATATCAATTATAGTATATTAATTACAGTATATTAATTACAGTATAACTACAGTATATTAATTACAGTATAACTACAGTATATTAATTACAGTATAACTACAGTATATTAACTACAATATATGAATTACAGTATAACTACAGTATATTAATTACAGTATAACTACAGTATATTAATTACAGTATAACTACAGTATATTAACTACAATATATTAATTACAGTATAACTACAGTATATTAACTACAGTACGATGCAAATACTCTTGTTTTGGTTTCAAGGTCAGCTCATTGATGAAATAGAGAGAACTTCTGGATCTGAGTGGTGTGGGGCTGAGTGCTACAGGTAGGGATTGCAGAGATCACAACTGCAGCATGATTGGCTGACTGGGCTCTATTTGCGTCATAACTGTCAGCATGGGCCTCCTGGGTGTAGGCATCTGAATACTGGAGGGCCTGTGTGTGCCTGCTACCTCTCTCTGTGCTCCTTCTCTCCCTGGCTCTCACTCTGCTCCGCCATACTCCCGTTACATACAGACGGGAGAGGAGAGGAGCCAGGCGGAAACGCTAGCAGCAGCACAGATTAGATCTCCCCCTCCTCACCAAAGAAAACAACAACAAGCAGAAAGAACACTGACATCAAAAGATTCCTTCTCTTCCTTCCTTCTCTGGCTCTAGGAGCAGTTTTACTGGAGAGCAACATTACAGTCAAAGGCGTACAGTGTTTACAGACACACAGTCAACTATCAAACATTCTCACCTCTTCTGATAAACAAATACACTACGGATACACTATATTTTTTAATAAAAAGATATCAGGAAATAAATCAAGATATTCATAATCACATATAAAATGGATGTGTTATCATAAGGAAAGGGATTGAAAAGCTGTGACTATTTCATAACACTCTTTTTTTTTTCTCCAAGAAACTAAATATCCTGAGTGTTATTTAAAATAAGTGCCTGGAGGTTAGCATTAGTCTATTTCCGTCTGGCCTCCTGAGTTTCAGAGTTAAGCCTTTTACTCACTTCCCCCAAGAGTATATTAGGCATCAGATAATAAGCAACATGGTTCAGGGCAACATGATCTGTGGTCCTATGCTGGGTTGGGATGGGTCTAACTGAACAACTCTCAGAGCTCCAGCTACTCTCCAGAGCTCCAGCTACTCTCCAGAGCTCCAGCTACCCTCCAGAGCTCCAGCTACTCTCCCTGAATACTGCAGAGAAAGAAAACATCTGTTCTCAAACCCTCTGTGTGAATCTACACTGTATGATCCTTTCCTGCAGGTAATGTAGGTCCAGACAGAGCCAGGATGTATTGTGGGTATTGTAGTAGGGTACTCACTGAGAGCTGTCCTGACAGGTACTGGGGGGCATCCCGCAGCATCCCGGGACTCATGGGAGACGTGACAGAGATAGAGGGGCGATCCATCTTCTGAGACTCAAAGGAACTCGAACCTGAGACAGGACAGACAGGGAGGAGGTCACATGATCAAATCTGAAACACTGTGATTTTGGTAACATACTTCAAGGAGAGGAAGAGGGAGAGAGAAAGAGGAGGGGGAGGAGAGAGAGAGAGAGAAAGAAAGCAAGTAGGGTAGAGAGATAGAAATTAGATATCATCACTTCTCCCTGACAATACCTTAGCTTGATATTTCAAGGTTGATTAATTAACACAGGCTAATTAGTTATCATTGGGAAATGAAAGAAAAGCCAGACTTACTTGATTCCAGTTGTGCATGTGTGCTGTCTGGTATCCGAGGAATATCTCTGAAAGGAGAGAGGGGGGGGAGGGGGGATGAGGAAGGAAGAGGGGATAAATTGGTGCTAATGCTGAATGCACTGTATTTTAATGGTCCAAAGAAGAGCATTAGTCTTAATTCTCCTGTACAGCAGCTCCCTCCCTCAGCAATACAAAGCAGGACAAATATAGACACTGACAAAGCAAAGGGGTTTCTGATTTCTCTGGGTATCTCTACTTTCAAAAACAATTGGCATCCCGCTGTTTGTGGAGGAGAGGGGGGAGAGTGGGTAGTGAGACACACAGAGAGAAAGAGAGAGAGAGAGAGAGAGAGAGAGAGAGAGAGAGAGAGAGAGAGAGAGAGTGGGTAGTGAGACACACAGAGAGAAAGAGAGAGAGAGGGGGGGGAGTGGGTAGTGAGACACAGCGAGAGAGAGAGAGAGAGAGAGAGAGAGAGAGAGAGAGAGAGAGAGAGAGAGAGAGAGAGAGAGAGATGGAGGCAGCAGCCACCGTTCATTTCACTGTGCCGCACTGCTAGTCCCATATGAGCCTCTGACACTGTCATCACACTGGAGGACTGATGGAGGGGAGGGATATTGGGAGGGAGGGTTGGGAGGCACATGTGTTAAATAAACAAGCAAAACAAATTACATTCAAATACACTCAGCCCCCTTTTCTCCTATCTTCTCTCTCCTCTGCCAGAAACATATTTTTTACAAATGTATGAATGTGAATAGACTGTAGTTTTTTGATGGTTCAGTAGTAATAAGTGTAGTTGCTGTTGTGAGGTCTTACCCTATGGGCCTTGAGACCACCAGTTCCACCTGGGGTTCTGGCTTTGATTCTAGAATGATATTGTAAACTTCTTTAAATGTGGCTCCTTGTAAAAACCTCCCGTTCCACTCCAGCACCTGGTCGCCTTGTAAAACAAGAGATGCTGTCAGTCATCCACACATCAAGACGTCAGCTGGCACGGTGCCGTTATGAACATGGGAAGCATAGTTATAAATATAGTTAAAAACATGATCCGTGGAGTTATAAACATGAACAGGCCCACATGATGGAAAAAAAGGAGAATGTGAATGGTATTGTAGAAAACACAGCACACATAAACAAACAGTACAGCATTGTAGTCTTCCTGCTACGGTAATATTATAAATGATTGAATAGGCCTCGGTCGCAACCCTTATGGTAACAAATAACAGCACATCTGTCTAGTTCATACATGTTGTAATTAGTGCTATTAAATTAAGGTCAAAGGGTGTCAGCAGTTTAAACAAGGTTCTGACCCAGTTCAGCACCAGTTCACCAAGTAATCCAAATTCTTGAATCACTGAAGTAGCTTATTAAATCTACAGTGCTGTGTACATGAGAAATGTATTGACAATCTTCAGCGTGCTTGAAAAAATCTATAAGTGTAGTTCTAAACACAGTAAGTGTACTTCTACACATGGTAAATGCAGTTCTAAACACAGTAAGTGTACTTCTAAACATGGTAAATGTAGTTCCAAACATGGTAAATGCAGTTCTAAACACAGTAAGTGTACTTCTAAACATGGTCAATGTAGTTCTAAGTACAGTAAGTGTACTTCTAAACATGGTAAATGCAGTTCAAAACAGTAAATGTAGTTCTAAATGTGGTAAATGTAGTTCTAAGCATAGTATGTGTAGTTCTAAAGGTAGTAAGCGTAGTTCTAAGCATGGTAAGTGTAGTTCTAAGCATAGTAAGTGAAGTTCTAAACATGGTAAATGTAGTTCTACACATAATAAGTGTAGTTCTAAACATGGTAAGGGATGTAGAGTATAAAATCAGATCAGTAGGTACCTGGTCTGAGGTGTCCAACAGTATCCGCTAGACTTCCTTTCCTCACTTTAGTGATGAAAGCACAAAGTCTACCAGATTCTGTCATCTTTCCACCCACCACCTATGAGGGAAGCAACACACATCAACATGTATAGTAGTAGTATATATTATTATACTGTAATATAATCACACCCTCAGTATGGTGTAAGCAGCCTGGCAGGGAAGGAACATGGATGCACTGATCACTTTGTTTCATAGAAACATATTTATTGACCATGTTTGACCAAATCCATGTGTGAATTGAATTCGCACATGGTAAAATACAACCTGCAGATCTAGGCCTAATTCTAATTGCATATGTAGCCACATAGCATCATTCTGCCCATAGGGTGCTATTCTTGAAAAGAGAAAGTATCTACGTGTTTCGTCAAAATGTACATCTCTTTTCATAATGTTGAATGTCCCTGTGTGTTGTGTTGGATCCCTGGGGCCACCTCTCTCTCCATAGTGCTGGAACACTTGAGGCCTGGGGGGCCTATAGCAGGCCAGGGGGCCCAGCTCTGCTCTACTCTGTAAGCCCCTGAACCGCTCTCCCTCCACAGGCATCAGACAAATAAAATCCCCTCTTAATGGCAGTTGAATGCCAACATACAAAGGAGCTTAGGGAAGACTCCTAAATGAAATGGCTTTATGTAACAGCCGGGCGAGAGAGAGCGGGAAAGGGAAAGGGACAGAGAGTGAGAGATGGATAGATAGAGATAGTTCAAAAGAGAGAGAGACAAACAGACTGGCTGGTCACTGCTTGCTGCTGAGTGAGGAGAAACACATAGCGTACCGTACAGCACAAAGAGGCACTGACTAGACACAAACATACCAATTCAGGAAGCTCATTCAATCATTAATGATTTTCCATCTTGCCACTTTCCTTTTCTCTCCTGATGGCCCTCACTGTGCTAGCCCCTCACTGTGCTTTGGCTAGCTGTGTGTGCTCAGATCTTAAACCAGCCCAAGCCGCACAGATCATTCAAATGAATGCATTAGGAAGAGTTAAGAAAACCTAAGATATTTTAATTCAGAAAATCTACCCATCTAATCATGATATACTGTAAATATGGGACATATGTTTAGTAACCCAGTTACAGTACTGTACATAATGGGGAATAAGCTGTACAATCCCAATGTTTCAGATGTGATCTCCCTATCTACAGTAAGGGGACATTGTCTCTGACTGAACATTTTAAATAGGCTTTTCTACATAACCACACTGCATAGTACGCTCTCACGGCATCTGGTAGTTTAGAGACTGAGTCCTAAATGGTACACTACTCCTTATATAGTGCACTACTACCAGGTCCCTGGTTAAGGGAATAGGGTGCCATTTGGAATACAGCATGAACATAAAGAATTTGATATCAAGACACAGCTCATTAATATTAAATCAAGGAAATAAGTTGCCGCCTAATTAATATTAAATCATGAATAATACAATTATGTCATTCATAATTAGGCAAGTCACCCACACATATCACTTCAAAATGTATATGCAGATAAAAACATAGTTTCTACAAATAATATGAAAACATTGCTTATTGTGGTGAAGAATCTGAATGTTCTTATTTTGTTCTGATACCAAGGTGTAGTGTCCACTCATAATATACAATTCAAAAATATAATTCTAAAATGTTTAGATGATCTTCAGTACGGGCCTTTTGAGCCCTGAATACCTGGTAGTAAGGACTCCATTATGATGTTATGATCAGGTTGTACTAGATGTTCATAAGGACGGTTTGTTCATGTCTTTTCAGCAACGTCTTTTTCCTCAACCACAAAACCAGTTTACAACCAGAACATTATGTCAATAAGACATATATCCGCTGTATATACTCTTTAGCGAGGCCCAAACGGCAACATTCTCTCTACATACGGAGTAGGATACCATTTGGGAAGCAACCTTTGAATAGTGATGGACAGCTGTAATAACAAACGGCCTCTGACCATCAGGTCAGACTGGTCCCAGTAGATAGACAGAAGTCCAGCCAGAGAGGTCAGACAGACGGGGCAGACTCACCTTCAGTCCCAGCAGTGCTCCTGAGTCTCGAGGTACACTTCCATCCTTCATCCGCTTGTTGAGCAGAATCCGCCCCATTAGGCGCTCCCCATCTTTGGAGGGCTGCCATGTAACTGGATGCTATAGGAACACACACAGCAACAACACACCTTGTGTTTTACAACTCATCCACACCAGATTCACTTCAATCCCTTTAAAAAGACTTCTTCAGAAAAGTGTGTATCATGTGAAGGGTGGGGTGAGGTGGGGGGGTATCACTTAATTTGACTTAATGAAGGATCACACAAGCTCTGGTTAGTTATCTAATCTGGTGATTATAGCTCTGTCTCTATCCTTTCCATTTCAGATAATATAACCTGTTTTTTCTTTTGGGATTAGCCGGATTGTCACAATTAAATAATAAAAGTAAATCAAAATCAATTAGATAACCAAACTCAAAAAAAATGATTGTATCTCCTGCATCACAGTTACTGTGTGTACGTACTGTAGTTGAAGGCAAAATTTTAAAACAATGGCAAAATAAAACACTATTTACAATACCACAGCCCGCATTTTAAGCAGTGATTAACTATGTCCAAAAACATACTTCATGGAAGTACTTCAATCTGATTTTAGGTACTATTTTCACTAAAACGATTCAATTCACATTTTTCTAGGTATGTTATGATAAATGTATCACACAATGAAAATGAAACATTTTGCACATCCAATGCCAGGGCGTGTGTGATCCTGCCAACAGGAAAGAGGTAGAGAGCATTCAGCACCCCATGCAGGGTAAAATAGGCAAACCATCACGCCCTCCTAGTCCCCGCAGAGCAGAGGCTCCACACAAACCATCTGAGAAAACCTTCACTGTATCTAGAACATCTCACTTAAAACTCAGCCACATTGGCATCAAATCCAGTTGAGTTTGGATGAGTGTAGATTTTGTCTGATGGTCTGTGAGGGAGGCCTTAGCTGAAGGCAGAGGGAGGTTAAGACTGCAGTCCACCACTCTCTTCCCTGCTACACACAGCATTCCACCTCTCTCTGCCCTGCTACACACAGCACTCCACCTCCCTCTGCCCTGCTACACACAGCACTACACCTCCACAATGGAGCAGGTAGAAGCAGATGAAGAAAAATGTAATTATGCAACAAAAAAAACAAAAAAAGAGGTGAACTGAAGTAGGATTTATGGACGAAACTCCCAAAAGAATAGCACAGGGCGATGATTAAGGCCAAGATGAAGAGAGACAAAAAATATATGAAATCACAACAAACATGACAGTGGAAGGGAAAAAAAGAAAAACATAACTTTGTCTGTGCAAAACAAATCCAATCGTCCCTGTTATAAGTGCTTGGTTTAGTTTTGGTATTAGACTGAGTGGAGATCTAGGGGGGATAATGACTTGACTAGGTAGTGTATGTTGGGAGAGGAGGGGTCATTCCAGTGAGGGACTGGACTAAAGGCCTGTGTCTGTGAGAGGTAGGTGTCGTTACCCTACTGTAACGTTACTAAGATGGCCGCTACAGTAAAAATAACAAAACAGACAGAGCAACTAGCAGCATGCAACTAGAGGAGTGGACATTGCTGTGTGCCATGACAAAAAGAGATTTGTGTTTTAATGCTCCTGGATGGATCTTTATGCTGCCAGAGAGCAAACAGCAGAACAATAAAGAGGGGTTCCCCATCTCCTATTTCAGCAACACCCAGCAAGCTGCTGTCGAAATGAAATCAATCTGATCAATTCCCCGGAATAATAATAAAGACAAAGTTCAAAGGAAAATCAATCAATTCAAATTTTTAAAAGAATAAACATGTCTACTATTTAACGATTAGTGACAGATAAAGACCGGAGGAGGTAGGTAAAGAAAAATAAAGAAAAAAATAACAAGAAGCAGATATTTTGGCTACATAGACTCCAGTACCTTCTCACTATGGCTATGCTGATTGTCCTCGTTTAGGGTAGTGCTACTGCATGTGTCAACGCCAGAGTCTTTAACCTGGGGTTCGCACCATTCTGCGTCCTCTTCCAATGAGTGGCCCCCAAAGCGAACCATTTTCTTTTGCCTCTCAGATAAGGTGTTGTGTGTTGAGTCGGACAAAAATGCCTGCTCAATAGTTTTTCTTTTCCCCCTTTGACTGTCCCCTACAGGTGTGGGATAAAAAACAGAAAGAAAGAAGAAAACCCATGCGGAGGTGTAAATAAAACAAAGCAAACATGAAATGACAAAGGACTCTGAGAGGGGGGGGGGGGGGGGGGTTAGGGGCAGGGCTCCGCATGTCTCACCAAAGACATTGGGGAGGCCTCGCTGCTATGCCATGACGCATGGTCCAACCAGTGGCCATCCAAATCTCCTGTGGGAGCCACACACACACACACACACACACACACACACACACACACACACACACACACACACACACACACACACACACACACACACACACACACACACACACACACACACACACACACACACACACACACACACACACACACACACACACACACAAGCAGACAGTGAGAGGGAAAGGTGAGGACCACAGAACTCCAACATACAGTGCTGACACACACACACTCACAGGTGAACAACAATAGCTCCTGTGAAGAGAGTAGAAACATACAGTCCACACACAGTAGATGGGCCTCCCTTAAGTCAATCCTGCGATGGTATACAGCACAGAGTACATGACCATGACTACTATGAACACACATTCAGACAACACAAGCACAGACCATTTAGGTTGCGTTTAGTCTTGGAACAATTCTCATTGGTTGCAAGAGCAAACCAGGCCCAACACTCTTATAAATCATTCACTCATGTTGCCAGTCAAACCTCTTTTCTAAGACATTCTATTGAAGCAAACTAGCCAAAGACATCGTTGTAACTCTCTGCAGTCGTAACTTTAAAGCAATCGACAGACAGAAATTCACATTGTTCAAATGAAGATAGCATCCGTGCGTCCTACTGTCTTACCAGCCTGGGTCTGGGTGTGTGAGAGAGAGACATATTCCCTCAGCCCAGAAGGCCAGGCAGGGACTTCAGCAGTCATGGAGAGAGTTCATATTTTTCTCTGTGTCTGTTCTCTGTGTGTGCACTTTTTCCAATAAGGCTCAGTCAGTCTGTCTGTCTGTAACCTGTTTGATGTGGGTCAGGGGGATCGATGGAGACTGGCTCACTCAGACAAATCAAGAACTAGCCCCTGTAAACGCCCATCTCTCTCTCTCTCGCTCTTCTCTTCCTCGGTCCTCCACTTCTCCCTCTCCTCCATCCATCCTCAACCCATCGCTCTCCTGATAGAGAGATCATCATCTTTAGATCCAACATGACTTCTGGACCTGCTTTCTAGAACAACATCATGTTGTTATAGACTTCAGCAGCGTTTCCTCTGGTTGATGATGGTAACGAAAAGAGTGAGAAGTAGTGAATGTTGAAGGCGGGATGGAAGTCGTCCCTGACAGAAGGAGAGGTACAGAGCGCTGAGGAGGCCTGTCGAGAGGAGGAGTCATTTTGTAGTGTTCTTTCTTTGAAGTTAACATAAGATATTCGTGTCTGTCTCGCCCTCCGTCTATCTCTCTCAGCCAACGAAAGATATATCAACACATTAAACATTCCTGATAAACACTCCTATTTAGAAGTACTATTAGCTTCCATAGGCCACTAATTTTACAACCCAATAAGACAAATTCGGCATCATGAAATGATTCCTATTAAAAGCATACAGCGATGAAGTATGAGGTACGCCCAGTTTGTCACTATGGACCATTCAGGACACTGGATCTGTCTCCATTGCCGATTTGTCGATACATAGCCTGGCGTATGTACAGTATGCACTGTTAAAAAGAAAACTCAACTTTTTGGTCTAAGAGCTGAACTAAACAAAATGTGTTTCCCCAAAGTTAGCTCCAACTTGACAAAACTTCAGTCAATTTAAAATGTGTTTTTTCAACTATAAATTATTATTTGGGCATCTTGACAAAAAAAAAAGTCTGTGCAAATGTTAACACACACACAGCACTTTTAACAATGTTTTCAACTCACATATTTGATACCAGTGACATAAAGTCAGCAAAAAAATGAACGTCATCTCACTGTCAACAAAATGTGTAAATATTTGTATGAACATAACAAGATTCAACAACAGACATATACTGAACAAGTTTCACAGAAATGGAATAATGTGTCCCTGAACAAAGTAACAGTCAGTATCTGGTGTGGCCACCAGCTGCATTAAATACTGCAGTGCATCTCCTCCTCATGGACTGCACCAGATTTGCCAGTTCTTGCTGTGAGATGTTACCCCACTCTTCCACCAAGGCACCTGGAAGTTCCCGACATTTCTGGAGTTGGGGGGGGGGTGCTCAATGGTAATGAGATCCGGGCTCTTCGCTGGCCATGGTAGAACATCGACATTCCTGTCTTGCAGGAAATCACGCACAGAACGAGCAGTATGGCTGGAGGCATTGTCATGCTGGAGGGTCATGTCAGGCTGAGCCTGTAGGAAGGGAGGAGGATGTCTTCCCTGTAACGCACAGCGTTGAGATTGCCTGTAATGACAACAAGCTCAGTCCGATGATGCTATGACACAATGCCCCAGACTATGACGGAACCTCTACCTCCAAAATCGATCCCGCTCCAGAGTAAAGTCGTGTTCAAAAGTTTGAGAATGACACAAATATTAATTTCCACAAAGTTTGCTGCTTCAGTGTCTTTAGATATTTTTGTCAGATGTTACTATGGAATACTGAAGTATAATTACAAGCATTTCATAAGTGTCAAAGGCTTTTATTGACAATTACATGAAGTTGATGCAAAGAGTCAATATGTTGAACTTTCTTTTTCAAGACCTCTGCAATCCGCCCTGGCATGCTGTTAATTAACTTCTGGGCCACATCCTAACTTATGGCAGCCCATTCTTGCATAATCAATGCTTGGAGTTTGTCAGAATTTGTGGGGTTTGTTTGTCCATCCGCCTCTTGAGGATTGACCACAAGTTCTCAATGGGATTAAGGTGTGGGGAGTTTCCTGGCCATGGACCCAAAATATCGATGTTTTGTTTCCAGAGCCACTTAGTTATCACTTTTGCCTTATGGCAAGGTGCTCCATCATGCTGGAAAAGACATTGTTCGTCACCAAACTGTTCCTGGATGGTTGGGAGAAGTTGCTCTCAGAGGATGTGTTGGTACCATTCTTTATTCATGGCTGTGTTCTTGGTCAAAATTGTGAGTGAGCCCACTCCCTTGGCTGAGAAGCAACCACACACATGAATGGTCTCAGGATGTTTTACTGTTGGCATGACACAGGACTGATGGTAGCGCTCACCTTGTCTTCTCCGGACAATATTTTTTCCAGATGCCCCAAACAATCGGAAAGAGGATTCATCAGAGAAAATGACTTTGCCCCAGTCCTCAGCAGTGCAATCCCTGTACCTTTTGCAGAATATCAGTCTGTCCCTGATGTTTTTCCTGGAGAGAAGTGGCTTCTTTGCTGCCCTTCTTGACACCAGGCCATCCTCCAAAAGTCTTCGCCTCACTATGCGTGCAGATGCACTCACACCTGCCTGCTGATGCGCTCACACCTGCCTGCTTCCATTCCTGAGCAAGCTCTGTACTGGTGGTGCCCCCATCTGAATCAACTTTAGGAGACAGTCCTGGCGCTTGCTAGGCTTTCTTGGGTGCCCTGAAAAGCCTTCTTCACAACAATTGAACCGCTTGATGATCCGATAAATGGTTGATTTAGGTGCAATTTTACTGGCAGCAATATCCTTGCCTGTGAAGCCCTTTTTGTATAAAGCAATGATGACGGCACGTGTTTCCTTGCAGGTAACCATGGTTGACAGAGGAAGAACAATGATTCCAAGCATCACCCTCCTTTTGAAGTTTCCAGTCTGTTGTTTGAACTCAATCAGCATGACAGAATGATCTCAGGCCTTGTCCTCATCAACACGAGATAATCACTGACATGATGTCAGCTGGTCCTTTTGTGGCAGGGCTGAAATGCAGTGGAAATTATTCAGTTCAGGGACTTTGCAATTTTTTGCAATTCATCCTATCACTCTTCTTAACATTCTGGAGTATTTGCAAATTGCCATCATACAAACTGAGGCAGCAGACTTTGTGAAAATTAATATTTGTGTCATTCTCAAAACTTTTGGCCACGACTGTACAGGCCTCAGTGTAACGCTCATTCCTTCGACAGTAAACGCAAATCCGACCATCACCCCTGGTGAGACAAAACCGCGACTCGTCAGTGAAGAGCACTTTTTGCCAGTCCTGTCTGGTCCAGCGACGGTGGGTTTGTGCCCATAGGCGATGTTGTTGCTAGTGATGCCTGGTGAGGACCTGCCTTACAACAGGCCTACAAGCCCTCAGTCCAACCTCTATCAGCCTATTGCGGACAGTCTGAGCACATCTGCAGTCCTCATGCCTCCTTGCAGCATGCCTAAGAGCAGGGACCCTGGGCATCTATCTTCTGGTGTTTTTCAGTCAGTAGAAAGGCCTCTTTAATGTCCTAAGTGTTCATAACTGTGACCTTAATTGCCTACCGTCTGTAAGCTCTCTGTCTTAACGACCATTCCACAGGTGCATGTTCATTCATTGTTTATGGTTCCTTGAACAAGTATGGGAAACAGTGTTTAAACCCTGTGTTGAAAACGCTGTGTTTGTGTGTAACTAGTTACACAGCCTTTATTTTAGGTAAAATGCGCAAAATTGTTGTTCAGGTAACACTTGGACCGAAAAGTTGAGTAAACCAAAAATAGGCTGTGGAACCAGTTACTTAAGAATAATTAGCTGAAACAACTAGATTGATTTTACAGTAGGCGTGTGCGAGTTCAAATGACTGTAGTACACACTGCACAGTGTGCCAATACGTCTGCAGGGAACAGGTAAGGTTAAATAGAACCAGTGCATTTTTGCAACCCAAAGCTGCACGCATCATTTCCTTCGCATCACTTCCTGTGAAAAGAGAATAATCTAATGGAGCTATAAAGGACAGGTCTCCATAAAGCAGTTAGCCTGGTGAATACTTAACTCAATCTGGGAGAAGTCAGGGAATTCAGTTGGAAGCATATAAAAATGTTGTTAGGTTTGGGGAGGAAGGGAGATCAGATGTTCTCTCAATATCTCTCTCAATGTATAGCCTGGTCTGTAGCTTTACTCTAGGGTTGCTATCAAGAGTGTTGAGGATCACGTCTTTGGAAGCTGAGTAAACAGTAAATCATTTCGACATTAATATTCATGAAAATCTTTCAAGGCTGACCGAGACACTGCAAGGCAGAGCAAGGTCAGGTCCTCTCCAAAACAATCAGCCATCCTCCTCTTATCACCATCCTTCCACCCCTCCCCGGGACCTATCACAAGCCCTCCATCCCTCCACTGGTCCTATCACAAGCCCTCCATCCCTGTACCCTCCCCTGGTCCTATCACAAACCCTCCATCCCTTCACCCCTCCCCTGGTCCTATCACAAGCCCTCCATCCCTTCACCCCTCCCCTGGTCCTATCACAAGCCCTCCATCCCTCCACCTCTCCCCTGGTCCTATCACAAGCCCTCCATCCCTTCACCCCTCCCCTGGTCCTATCACAAGCCCTCCATCCCTTCACCTCTCCCCGGGTCCTATCACAAGCCCTCCATCCCTTCACCTCTCCCCGGGTCCTATCACAAGCCCTCCATCCCTTCACCTCTCCCCGGGTCCTATCACAAGCCCTCCATCCCTTCACCCCTCCCCTGGTCCTATCACAAGCCCTCCATCCCTTCACCCCTCCACTAGTCCTATCACAAGCCCTCCATCCCTTCACCCCTCCCCGGGTCCTATCACAAGCCCTCCATCCCTTCACCCCTCCCCGGGTCCTATCACAAGCCCTCCATCCCTTCACCCCTCCCCGGGTCCTATCACAAGCCCTCCATCCCTTCACCCGTCCCTGTGGGTACTAAAACCACTTACTGTATACAGTTATGCCCAGTGATAAAACATTATGGAAGTCCCCAGATGGGCTATGCCCTCCGTGACCCGCTGGAACCAACAGCTGACAACACTCAACACTGATTACCCTCCCTGCCACACACACACACACACACACACACACACACACACACACACACACACACACACACTGAGCTGTTGTTGCTGCCAGTCGCCATAAACACACTTTAGCATCGCTGCCTCTCCTCTCCCTGCCTCTCTTTGTCTCAGCTGCTGCAACCAAATGACTTTGCTATTGTGTCCATGATAGCCCCAAACAGCTTACGGCTTGCAATTCTAACAGTCACAGATGTTTAAATCCCATAGACATGATGAAATCATATTAACATGTTGAAATCCCATAGACATGTTTAAATCCCATAGACATGTTTAAATCCCATAGACATGTTTAAATCCCATAGACATGTTTAAATCCAATAGACATGTTTAAATCCCATAGACATGTTTAAATCCAATAGACATGTTTAAATCCCATAGACATGTTTAAATCCCATAGACATGTTTAAATCCCATAGACATGTTTAAATCCCATAGACATGTTTAAATCCCATAGACATGTTTTCCCATAGACATGTTTAAAGCTCCAATAGACATGTTTAAATCCCATAGACATGTTTAAATCCAATAGACATGTTTAAATCCCATAGACATGTTTAAATCCCATAGACATGTTTAAACAGACATGTTTAAATCCCATAGACATGTTTAAATCCAATAGACATGTTTAAATCCCATAGACATGTTTAAATCCAATAGACATGTTTAAATCCCATAGACATGTTTAAATCCCATAGACATGTTTAAATCCCATAGACATGTTTAAATCCCATAGACATGTTTAAATCCCATAGACATGTTTAAATCCCATAGACATGTTTAAATCCAATAGACATGTTTAAATCCCATAGACATGTTTAAATCCAATAGACATGTTTAAATCCCATAGACATGTTTAAATCCCATAGACATGTTTAAATCCCATAGACATGTTTAAATCCCATAGACATGTTTAAATCCCATAGACATGTTTAAATCCCATAGACATGTTTAAATCCAATAGACATGTTTAAATCCCATAGACATGTTTAAATCCCATAGACATGTTTAAATCCCATAGACATGTTTAAATCCCATAGACATGTTTAAATCCCATAGACATGTTTAAATCCCATAGACATGTTTAAATCCCATAGACATGTTTAAATCCCATAGACATGTTTAAATCCCATAGACATGTTTAAATCCCATAGACTATCACGCCGTGATCTGTTTCACCTGTCTTTGTGAATGTGTCCACCCCCCCTCCAGGTGTCACCCATCTTCGCCATTATTCCCTGTGTACTTATACCTGTGTTCTCTGTTTGTCTGTTGCCAGTTCGTCTGGTTTGTCAAGCTTACCAGCGTTCGTCCTGTCAGCTCCTGTCTTTTCCCAGCCTCTCTTTTTCTCGCCCTCCTGATTTTTGACCCTTGCCTGTCCTTACACTGAACCCGCCTGCCCGACCACTCTGCCTGCCCCTGAGCCTGCCTGCCGTCCTGTACATTTGCCTCTGTTGCTGTAATAAATATTGTTACTTCGACGCGGTCTGCATCTGGGTGTTACCTTATCCTGATATAGACATGTTGAAATCCAAATCGACATGTTGAAATCACATAGACACAGAACCGAAGCAGTGTGTTAAACTAAGAGTGAGTCCCTGGAACCGCAGTCATTCTCTCTCCAGCTCATCTGAAGGTTTTCACACACATTCACACACCATCCACCGCCACTGCCACGTCCCTCAGATCGGGGCTGGGGTAGGCTACTGTTGTCCCAGTCTATAGAATGTGGCCTCCCTCTGTTGCCTCTCTCCTCCTCCTGTTTAACTAACAGTGCCAACCACAATTGGGCCCTGATCCCAGGTGTGGCCCTGGTGAGGCCCGGTAAAAACCCAGCTGAGGGTGCTTCAGCCAACAGGAAACTCATCATGGACATAAATTGTGAGCATCAGCAGTCCGCGCCCCGCCCCGCCAGTTGGTTTCACCCTGCCCGGCGCAGCAGGCGCTGAGGCCCACCACCATAGTGCTGATTCAGGCTTCCGGCAGCAGCACAACGTGGGGAGGAGACAGTGGAGAAAGAGTTCATTGCCAGCAGGCTCTCCATCACTTTGACAACTCAATAGAAACCCGTGTAAACTATTAATTGGATCATTAATTATTGATGCTGTTTTTACTACAATTTGGGAGGTGAGAGCAGAAAGAGAGAGAGAGACAGACAGAGAGAGACAGAGAGGTGAAACATTGTCTATTATTAAACATAGTATCCATGCTGTGAGGTAAAGGGAGCAGATTAGCAGTGTGGTTTGTGTCTGTGAAAGCAGATTGTCCAAAAACATCCAAGGTGTAGCAGGTTAAAGAGCTACAGAATCAATTATTATTTAGGACATTTGTTTTTTTGTTTGTACTTAAAAAAAGTATAGTCAATGTACTGTTATTACAATGTAGAAACGCACACTATAACATGATTTGTTTATTTGTCTGGCATTGAACAGAAGACTGCCCTTTACTCAGCAGGGGGATGTTGGACTAGTCCTTACAGACCCTGACCAGAAATAGAGCTGCAAAGAGAATCTCTCTCATCACTCTCCTTCTTTCTCTCCCTCTCTTTCGCTCTCTCCCCCTATCCTTCCCTGCCTGTCTGCCTGTCTGTCTGTCTCTCTGTCTGTCTCTCTGTCTATCTCCTCTCGTCTTTTCTCGTTTCTGTCCTGCCTGCACTATCATGAGGCGGCATGTCAGGAGATCAATAGGGAGGGAAACAGAGGGAGAGGGACGTCACACTAAATCAGTCTCCCAGCCTCACTACCGACGGGCCAGCCAGGAGCAGCCAGGAGCTCAGGCCATTACTGATGGCAACTCCTCCCTCTCTCTCTCCCTCACTCCTTCCCTCACCTCCCTCCTTGACCCCCAGAGAGCCCAGGGTCAAAGAGCATGGTACGAGGTGTGTTGAACCTGCCATAACACACCCATCTATTCACCTCACCCATCTCGGCCTCCCTCCCTCCCTTCCAGGCCAGGCCAGTCAAGCAGCTCACGGAGTGCACTACATAGCAGAGCCCTTCTAGGCCAGGCCATTCAAGCAGCTCACGCAGTGCACTACATAGCAGAGCCCTTCTAGGCCAGGCCATTCAAGCAGCTCACGCAGTGCACTACATAGCAGAGCCCTTCCAGGCCAGGCCAGTCAAGCAGCTCACGGAGTGCACTACATAGCAGAGCCCTTCAAGGCCAGGCCAGTCAAGCAGCTCACAGAGTGCACTACATAGCAGAGCTCTTCTAGGCCAGGCCATTCAAGCAGCTCACGCAGTAAACTACATAGCAGAGCCCTTCCAGGCCAGCCCAGACAAGCAGCTCACGGAGTGCACTACATAGCAGAGCCCTTCAAGGCCAGGCCAGACAAGCAGCTCACGGAGTGCACTACATAGCAGAGCCCTTCCAGGCCAGGCCAGTCAAGCAGCTCACGGAGTGCACTACATAGCAGAGCCCTTCTAGGCCAGGCCAGTCAAGCAGCTCACGGAGTGCACTACATAGCAGAGCCCTTCCAGGCCAGGCCAGTCAAGCAGCTCACGGAGTGCACTACATAGCAGAGCTCTTCAAGGCCAGGCCAGTCAAGCCGCTCATGGAGTGCACTACATAGCAAAGCTCTTCAAAGGCCAGGCCAGTCAAGCAGCTCACAGAGTGCACTACATAGCAGAGCTCTTCAAAGGCCAGGCCAGACAAGCAGCTCACAGAGTGCACTACATAGCAGAGCTCTTCAAAGGCCAGGCCAGTCAAGCAGCTCACAGAGTGCACTACATAGCAGAGCTCTTCAAAGGCCAGGCCAGTCAAGCAGCTCACAGAGTGCACTACATAGCAGAGCTCTTCAAGGCCAGGCCAGTCAAGCCGCTCATGGAGTG
>NC_068451.1:16640236-16672736 GCF_023373465.1 Oncorhynchus keta | reverse complement strand
TCTCCACCTGTGAAGCAGCTCTGTGTTCCTCCCCTCCTCCCCTGTCCTCTTTTCTCCTTTCCTCTTCTCTGTTGTTTTCTCCTCCCTCTCCTCCTCCTCCTCTCCACCTGTGAAGCAGCTCTGTGTTCCTCCCCTCCTCCCCTGTCCTCTTTTCTCCTTTCCTCTTCTCTGTTGTTTTCTCCTCCTCCTCCACCTCCTCCTCCTCCTCCTCTTCCTCCTCCTCCTCTCCACCTGTGAAGCAGCTCTGTTTCCTCCCCTCCTCCCCTGTCCTCTTTTCTCCTTTCCTCTTCTCTGTTGTTTTCTCCTCCTCCTCCTCCTCTCCACCTGTGAAGCAGCTCTGTGTTCCTCCCTCCTCCCCTGTCCTCTTTTTTTTTCCTTTCCTCTTCTCTGTTGTTTTCTCCTCCTCCTCCTCCTCTCCACCTGTGAAGCAGCTCTGTGTTCCTCCCCTCCTCCCCTGTCCTCTTTTCTCCTTTCCTCTTCTCTGTTGTTTTCTCCTCCTCCTCCTCCTCTCCACCTGTGAAGCAGCTCTGTGTTCCTCCCCTCCTCCCCTGTCCTCTTTTCTCCTTTCCTCTTCTCTGTTGATTTCTCCTCCTCCTCCTCCTCTTCCTCCTCCTCCTCCTCCTCTCCACCTGTGAAGCAGCACTGTGTTCCTCCCCTCCTCCCCTGTCCTCTTTTCTCCTTTCCTCTTCTCTGTTGTTTTCTCCTCCTCCTCCTCCTCCTCCTCCTCCTCCTCCTCCTCCTCTCCACCTGTGAAGCAGCTCTGTGTTCCTCCCCTCCTCCCCTGTCCTCTTTCTCCTTTCCTCTTCTCTGTTGATTTCTCCTCCTCCTCCTCCTCTTCCTCCTCCTCCTCCTCCTCTCCACCTGTGAAGCAGTTCTGTGTTCCTCCCCTCCTCCCCTGTCCTCTTTTCTCCTTTCCTCTTCTCTGTTGTTTTCTCCTCCTCCTCCTCCTCCTCCTCCTCCTCCTCCTCCTCCTCCTCCTCTCCACCTGTGAAGCAGCTCTGTGTTCCTCCCTCCTCCCCTGTCCTCTTTTCTCCTTTCCTCTTCTCGGTTGTTTTCTCCTCCCTCTCCCTCCTCCTCCTCTCCACCTGTGAAGCAGCTCTGTGTTCCTCCCCTCCTCCCCTGTCCTCTTCTCTGTTGTTCCTCCTCCTCCTCCTCCTCCTCCTCCTCCTCCTCCTCCTCCTCCTCCTCCTCCTCCTCCTCCTCCTCCTCCTCCTCCTCTCCACCTGTGAAGCAGCTCTGTGTTCCTCCCCTCCTCCCCTGTCCTCTTCTCTGTTGTTTCCTCCTCCTCCTCCTCCTCCTCCTCCTCCTCCTCCTCCTCCTCCTCCTCCTCCTCCTCCTCTCCACCTGTGAAGCAGCTCTGTGTTCCTCCCCTCCTCCCCTGTCCTCTTTTCTCCTTTCCTCTTCTCTGTTGTTTTCTCCTCCCTCTCCTCCTCATCCGTCTTTCCTGTTTTTGACACCGCCAAGGTAAAAGCTCCCATAATTACAGATTTGACCAAATCTATTTGCAATTATGACGACTGTGGGCCTGCGTGGAGTGAGTCAAGTGGCCCAACATCTTAAGGATAGCATCGGATGTTAATTCTGTACAAAAATGGGGTTTAATTCAATGTGTGTGTGTGTACCTGTGTGTGTCAAGGGGAGCATTTAGTTCCGAAAAATGACCCATTGTCTATAACCATTGTCCTGTTGTAACAAATATGTGGGAAGGCTAGAGGACAGGGAAGAGTCTGTGTTGCTATTTAGCATGTACAGTAGTTGTCTGTAGGAGTAGTGGAGATCTGAAATACAGGCCTTAAACCCTTACAGATGTCTTATAATATAATACCTATCCTGTAAAGAATCATATCCTATAGTGTTGAAGGGAAACCGACAAAATTAGGTTGATTCATGTTGATATTTGCCAACCATTTAGTGCAGGTTGGCATTTATTGTCATGAGTCTTGCCCAGGAGGCAGCTCTGCAGAGTGGTCACTAGCTGGCACAGCCACAAAGTCATCAAACCTAACCCTAACACATAACACTAACCTTAAATTAAGACCAAAATGCGAATTTCTGATTTCATGAATGATTACAATACAGCCCATTTTGACTTAGCAGTTGGCCTATCAAGAGTAAACCACTGAATTCTACCTCCAGGGCAAGACACATGACAATAAACATCGACCTGACTATTTAGTGGAGGATCCTAATGTTCAGCTTTTCTTCAAGAACAACATACAGTGCATTCGGAAAGTATTCAGACCCCTTGAATTTTTCCAAATTTTGTTACAGCCTTAATCTAAAATGGATTAAATCGTTTTTTCCCATCATCAATCTACACACAATACCCCATAATGACAAAGCAAAAACAGGTTTCTCTAAATGTTTACAAATTTTAAAAAAATGAAATATTACATTTGCATAAGTATTCAGACCCTTTACTCAGTACTTTGTTGAAGAACCTTTGGCAGCGATTACAGCCTCGAGTCTTCTTGGGTGTGACACTAAAAGCTTGGCACACCTGTATTTGGGCAGTTTCTCCCATTCTTCTCTGCAGATCCTCTCAAGGTTGGTCAGGTTGGATGGGGAGCATCGCTGCACAGCTATTTTTAGGTCTCTCTAGAGATGTTCGATTGGGTTCAAGTCCGGGCTCTGGCTGGGACACTCAAGGACATTCAGAGACTTGTCCTGAAACCACTCCTGCGTTGTCTTGGCTGTGTGTTTAGGGTTGTTGTCTTGTTGGGAGGTGAACCTTCGCCCAGTCTGAGATTCTGAGTGCTCTGTAGCAGGTTTTTATCAAGGATCTCTCTTCTATACTTTGCTCCATTCATCTTTCCCTTGATCTTGACTAGTCTCCCAGTCCTTGCCGCTGAAAAACTTCCCCACAGCATGATGCTGCCACCACCATAGTTCACCGTAGGGATGGTGCCAGGTTTCTTCCAGGCGTGACACTTGGTATTCAGGCCAAAGAGTTCAATCTTGGTTTCATCTGTCCAGAGAGTCTTGTTTCTCATGGTCTGAGAGTCCTTTAGGTGCATTTTGGCAAACTCCAAGTCATGTGCCTATTATTGAGGAGTGGCTTCAGTCTGGCCACTCCCATTTCAATTTTTTTTATTTGACCTTTATTTAACTAGGCAAGTCAGATAAGAACAAATTCTTATTTTCAATGACGGCCTAGGAACAGTGGGTTAACTGCCTTGTTCAAGGGCAGAACTACATATTTTTTACCTTGTCAGCTCTGGGATTTGATCTTGCAATCTTTCAGTTACTAGTCCAACGCTCTAACCACAAGGCTACCTGCCGCCCATAAAGGACTGATTGGGGGAGTGCTGCAGAGATGGTTGACCTTCTGGAAGGTTCTCCCATCTCCACAGAGGAACTCTGGAGCTCTGTCTGCGGTGACCATCGGGTTCTTGGTGACCTCCCTGACCAAGGTCCTTCTACGCCGATTCCTCAGTTTGGCCGGTTGGCCAGCTATAGGAAGAGTCTTGCTGGTTCCAAACTTCTTCCATTTAAGAATGATGGAGGCCACTGTGTTCTTAGGGACCTTCAGTGCAGCAGAAATGTTTTGGTACCCTTCCCTAGATCTGTGCTATGACACAATCCTGTCTTAGATCTCTACGACCTCATGGCTTGTTTTTTGCTCTGACATGCACTGCCAACTCTGGGACCATATATAGACATGAGTGTACCTTTACAAATCATGTCCAATCAATTACATTTTCCACAGGTGGACTCCAATCAAGTTGTAGAAACATCTCAATGATGATCAATGGAAACAGGATGCACCTGAGCTCAATTACAAGTCTCATAGCAAAGAGTCTAAATACATATATAAATAAGCTCTGTTTTTAATTGTTAATACATTTACATAAATAAATAAAAAACTGTTTTCACTTTGTCATTCTGGGGTATTGTATGTAGATTGAGGAGGAACATTTTTTACTTAATCAATTTTAGAATAAGGCTGTAACATGAACATTTGGAAAAGGGGAAGGGGTCTGAATACTTTCAGAATGCACTGTATATTCCGATTTTTGCAGCTTTATATCTGATAGCAGCAAACGGGGATCCATAATAAATACAAATAATAACTATGCCTGTTTCACTTTCAAGCTATGTGAAAGGGACCGTGTTGAGGGACTAACTCACATCAGTCAGTCCTTCACAGTCATCCAAAGGAGACAGAGACAGCACACAGGGAAGTAACCCTTGAGTGTAGATGTGCCATACAGTCTGCTTTAGAGGGGAATCTATATAGGTCACTCCTCAAAAACAGCTCTACAAACACGGTCTGCCTTTTTAAAGGACTAATATGGAAACCACAAAGCCAGCCTACCCCCAGTGTAGCAATGCTTTCAGCACGGTGACCGCTCCTCCGCCGGCCCAGGCCTAATCTCTCTCTCTATCTGGGACTTTGTTAGTGTCCTTAACGTTATCACCAGAGGGCGAGGGTGGTTCGATCGTTCAGAAGCATTGTGGTACAGTAGTATGAGATGAATGTATAATTCATAACAACTATCTGCCTGCATCTAAAGGAGAGGGGGCTAGTAGCTAGGGACTAGGAGTTAGGGGCTAAGCGTTAGGGACTAGGAGTTAGGGACTAGAAGCTAGAAGTAAGCCATTCAAAAACCATTTGTTCTCCAAACTTCCACTCAGCCCAACCCAGCTCACTTCTCGACTCCACTGTCTACTCCAATCCCATCCCGTCCTCCCTGGCTGATCCAACGGAGTTGAGTTGTCGTGCAGGGGGAATCCTACTGGCTTCACAAGTAGCCTGATCTCGCGAGCTTATCAGTGCAAGGAACCAATCATGTTAGCGTGCAAGATCACGCGGCTTGCAATGCTAGAATCCTACAGGGAGAACCCCTAATTATTCTACCACTTTTAATTGCATTTTCCGTACCTTCATTAATTAATATCCACGACTGATGACATTGTTCAGCCAGAGGCCGTTCAAAAGCAGCATCACAGACTAACCCACAGACAGACTGACTCCCTATAGGCTGAATGACTGGAACAGCACATCACCTCTGGCCCTGATCCTATTGGAGTGAGCCACCCAATAAGCACAAACACACACACGCAAGCACACACGCACGCACACACACTTTGGGACAGTTTTTCGAAGTGTGTGTGTGTTTGTGTGTGTGCGTGTGTGCGTGCGTGTGCCACCGTAAAAGTACAGAATCAGACTACAATTACATATATCAACACCTTCCTTCCTTTCTCTCTCCTCTCTTTATCTCTCTCCTCTCTCCTTTCCATCTTTTTCTTTCTCCTTCTCATCTCTCCTCTCGCTATCTCTCGATCTCTCCCTCTATCTATGTTATATAATATAGAGTCCATTACATCAGATGGAATGTGTGAAACAGAAGTGGTAGCCAGGCCCTGTAATGTGTGCTACAGGAGGACAGAGACAGGATACGGTATCTAGAGCAGCAGCCCAACACACACACACACACACACACACAAAACAGGTTAGATCACGTAACAAAGACACAGACAGACCATAGACTGTGAGGGAATAAAAGGTTAGTTTTTAAGCGACGGCTCATTAATAAGCTCAAATTCCTATCATAATGTACATATCATATTATTATGAATGAGACCACGAGGCCTACATTAAAACACATGTATTCACTTACACTGACTGCGCTCCCTAAAACCAAAATCAGATCAGTCACTTTAGTTATGCAAGCCTGACAATACAGAACATATACAGAACATCTGGTATTGTTTTTGTGGATAAACGTTGTAGTTTCCTTCATATAATTAAGGGCGACTGAGAAGAGAGTTGTGATGGTCTGGTGCTCTTTACCCATCAATGGCACTCAGTCCTCTGTACTGAACATATGGAGCTAGCAGACTACTGTTGTACCACTAACTCACTGAATATGGAACAGTGGTAATTAGTCAATAAACATGTTCAACATGAGCTGACAGTGACACTGAATACACTTCCCAATGAATAATGCAAAGGTGATTTGACTATCCCTGACATAACACCGTGCTTCCCAAATGGCAGTCTATTCCCTATATGGTGCACGATTTTTGGCCAGAGCCAAAAGTATATTCCCTGTATAGAGCAATACTATATAGGGAATAGGTTGCCTTTTCAGATTGCCCCCTAGTGTACAGCATGAGAGTTGAAAGAGAGAGAGCAGGAGGAAGTGTGTTCCTACCTTTCTCACTGACAGACTCACTCTCTATCTCCACGTCCTCACAGCTGGTGTACTCCGGCGTGGTGGCCAGTTCCTCCTCCGAGCTGCTCAGGGACACTTGGCGCATCTTACCCCCCTTTTTAGTTTTGTGGGGCTTTGGTGGTGGCGGCCTGATGGACTCGGACTGGTCAGAGCTCAGAGAGTCGTTCCTCAACATGGTGTCCATCTTCTCCCTCTTGGTCTTCCTGACTGCAGAGCTGGGGTCCAGATAATCATGACCCCTGAACCCTATTGGCTCCCCTGGCCCCCGCCTCATGTCCCCTGACCTGTCCCCCAGCACGGGGCTGCGGTGTGGGGTGGGGGGGCTGTGGTTGGAGGTCCGGTGGTGGCCTCCAGGGGTGGGGGAGTTTCTGTCCATGGAGTAGGAGCGTTGGCCCACCATGGGCGGCCGGCGCTCGGTCAGGTGCTGTCTGGACAGGCGGATTGGTCCCTGGGGCTCGTCCTGCTCCGTGTAGGCCAGAGACACATCACTGTGGCGCCTCTCGTGCCTGGCCCGGCCCACCTCAGCATGCATCCTCATCTGCTCCTCGTAGGGCTGGGGCTTGACGGGGTAACGGGCCAGGTTGGGGTCGGAGCGGTAGCGTGCCTGGTACTCCTCCTGGCGCTGGCGCTGCAGCTCGTACTCACTGGGCTGCCCGTCTAGAGGGTAGGGCCCGTCTAGAGGGTAGGGCCCGTCCTGGTCCAGAGGGTAGTCCTCCTGGGAGCGCCAGCGGCCACGCCCACCACGGTACTCTCCCCGCGCCGCCTCAGCGTCTTGGTACCTCCGTGGGGCCCCACGCCGAGGGTCCCCATCCCCGTAGTCGGACGGTGATCTGGGCATGGTGCAGTCCCCCGGGGCATACTGATCCCGCTCCTCCCTTTGGTCGTATTTTTGGTTTGTATCCCTAGATGCTGATGGGCTTTGTTTCCTGTCCGTCAAAGAAAGAGACTGTTAGTGAGCGGGTCAAGTAGGAATGAAAATTCAGTCAGAAGAGGGTTTTAAAAGGCTGTATATTATATTATAGAATCACACTGAGCTTGAGTATCATTATATAACCAGTATAAAAACTCACTGATGCTTAGAATGAAAGATCTACAGGGCTTTCTGCTCTGCTTACCTGCCTACTAAACCCACTCCAAACATAGCAGTTCCCTAGACAGGGTAGCCACCAGTGTGTGTGTGTGTGTGTGTGTGTGTGTGTGTGTGTGTGTGTGTGTGTGTGTGTGTGTGTGTGTGTGTGTGTGTGTGTGTGTGTGTGTGTGTGTGTGTGTGTGTGTGTGTGTGTGTGTGTGTGTGTATGCACTCCACACTGCGTGGGCCTCAGACAGCTGATGAAAGGCTTAGCTACAGTAGCTGTCACATAACAGGGCTGGAGCTGGGGGGGTTTGGAGCTGGGGGGTTTGGAGCTGGAGATTTGGGAAGAAGACTCCTGCACTTCTTTGACTCACTTCATTAAAAATATATCTAGGAGCCCTAAGATGGCAGCCAGACCCAAAGACAAGATATCCCTGAAAAGGCAAGTCACTTTTCAGAAACCAAGCAGCCTTTTAAAAAACTCTCAAAACAGGAAATAGTTTCACCTGATGTTAACATTCAACTGAAGTTATTTCTGTAAGGAGTCACAGTCTGTACAAATACATTCAACATGATATTCTACCGGTACACTATTATCTATTGATCTATAATATGTTTCCATTTCCTATTGGTTACTATGTGGATACTATAGGTCATCTTTCATCTTCATGTTCATTCTATCTGATTACTGTGTTGGTGTAAAGCGGATAAATGATGATTATTGCAATGCATTTCAAACAGCTAGATGGCACATGATTAACAGCAGACGTTCCCTGAGTATGACCCGTTTGTGTTTTCAAATTAAAAGTGTGTTTGTGTGTGTGTGCACGTGCGTACGTGTGCGAGCGAGAGAAGGAGAGAGACAAAGAGAGAGAGAGAGTTTGTGCTATGATAAATGACACTATTCCCCAGCGTTGGGATGTGTTGTCTGCTGTCTGGAGAGGGAGGGGCCAGGAGTTTGGGAGGGAGGTGTGTGTGGTGTGTGTAGCTTATCCAGTAATAATGTGCCTAAGTTAGGAGCATGCTGGGAAAAAGGGATTATTAACAATCTCATTTCGACTTTGAGAAGACGAGTAGATGAGGAGGAGAGGAAGAAAGGAGACGAGAGGGGGAGAGGAAGAGAGGAGAAGGGAAGGAGGAGAGGGGTAATGGAAGAGAAGAGGAGAGACTTCTCTAATTATATCGGTCCCCTCCATCCCCATGGAAAACCACTGCTCGGCTCCACACACAGCCAGTAGAGTCACATAGACAGACAGAACTAGCCTTCTGTAGTCACTACACTGAGCTAGAATACTGTGAAGCCGGGACGGGAGAGCAGGATCATACAAAACACTTTTTAAATCTCAACTACTGTATTCACACCTGAACTGTTCTCACACCGGTACTGCACTGTTCCAAGAATATTTTCCCGACCAGACATGAACTATTATCTATTTACAGTAAATAATAGAGCAGCAGCCACCATTTTGTTTTTGTCGCGATGTTATTTGGGCCAAATGTAATATGTCATAACTGGTTCAGGATTTGTGATATATTATGTACTCCTCCATAATCCCAAAGACAGTGTCTATATCCCAAATGGCACCTTATTCCCTTTGTAGTACGCTCCTTTTGACCAGAGCTCTATGGGCCCTGTTCAGAAGTAGCGTACTATAAAGAGATTAGGGTGCCATTTGGGACACACTACAGTATATCCAGCAGTCACTGAAGGGGGAACGGGCGAAGTAGGATGTGGCTGAGGAGCCCTGGCTGTGAACAGCCCTGTATATTAATGCTTTCCTTTTGTCCAAACCATACCTCTTTTTCTACTTTTTACCTCAGGAAAGAAAGAAAGTTATGACATGTTAGGACTCAAATGCGTTCTGAGTCTGAATTTAGTATGTTACAACCTGCCAATACATTTCCAACAGCAGGTTCATTAATGGTCATGTTTTTGACCCAGTCATGTAGTGTACTGAACTCTACTGTCTGATGCATTATGTATAAGTCGTCCAGACAATAACAGACCGCTGATTCATTGAGAAAACCAAGGTGAGGCGGCGGCAGGAATGATGATATGGCAGAGTACAGTAGACTGGCTGAGTGACTGGATGGAACGCGCAGGGTGTACTGTATGTGTGTGTGTGTGTGTGTGTGTGTGTGTGTGTGTGTGTGTGTGTGTGTGTGTGTGTGTGTGTGTGTGTGTGTGTGTGTGTGTGTGTGTGTGTGTGTGTGGGGGGGGTTATTGTATTGTCAGCATGTCTCTGTAAGACAGGCATGGTGATGAAGGAGGTGTGTGTGTGTGTGTGTGTGTGTGTGTGTGTGTGTGTGTGTGTGTGTGTGTGTGTGTGTGTGTGTGTGTGTGTGTGTGTGTGTGTGTGTGTGTGTGTGTGTGTGTGTGTGTGTGTGTGTGTGTGTGTGTGTGTGTGTGTGTGTGTGTGTGAGAGTATCATGGGGGGTAGGGTTGTACTGAATACACTAAGAAATGCTTCAGTAAGAGTTATTAGTATGTCCAAAGGGCCCCTGGCCAATGCCCCCTCAGGACTGCTACTGTTGTGAAAAATCTCACGCACACATACCCCCCTTGACAAGCCCTGACTCTACTTGACACAAATATCCCATAATGTGTAGTCCTGTTTAGCCCTGGATGCCCTTTGTGTCCAAACAGACCAGAGTCAATAGCAGCTACTGCTACTACTACTACTGCTACTACTACTGCTACAGGGCGGCAGGGTAGCCTAGTGGTTAGAGAGTTGGTCTAGTAACCGGAAGGTTGCAATTTCAAACCCCCGAGCTGACAAGGTACAAATCTGTCGTTCTACCCCTGAACAGGCAGTTAACCCACTGTTCCTAGGCCGTCATTGAAAATAAGAATTTGTTCTTAACTGACTTGCCTACTGCTACTACTACTGCTACTACTACCACTACTACTACTACTGCTACTACTACTACTACTGCTACTAATGCTACTGCTACTACTACCACTACTACTACTACTACTGCTACTGCTACTACTACTACTACTACTACCGCTACTACTGCTGCTGTTACTGCTGCTACTGCTACTACTGCTACTACTGCTACATCTGCCTACAGCATCATGCTAATGTCTTCAGCGCAGACCGTAGAGCAACACAACACCACTCTGCTGTGGATGATCTGTACATTGTCTCCCTCCCTGTAAATGTATCTGGAATACATGTTGTATAATAAGACATATATTGACATCAGTATCGGATCTCTGACTGACTGGCTGTGGTAGTGGAAAAGGTTTTCTTTGGTGATCCCAGCTCCCATATGACACAGTCCCATGAGCTTATGTTTGCATTCAAACCCCTATTCAAATTGCTATCCGACAAACGGACTGACCGAGAGAGGAGTTCAGCTCCCTCATAGAATAGCCGGTATGATACAGTGGCAGTGAGCATTGTGCAGTCAAAGAGCATTGTCCAAAACCCAAGCTGCCAGTGCAGTATGGGAGCTAGGAGGATGGGATAGTGACGTCATTCAGAAGCAGACAATGATTCATCCACCAGCCTCTCAGCCTACGGTCTGAAATCTGAACTGCGTAGCGTAGTGATGTAATGGCATGGCATTGAACTGCATTCACACTGCATAAGGAGCCTAATCTGCTGCCAGTGAATCAAATCAAATGTTATTTGTCACATGCGCCGAATACAACAAATGTAGACCTTACTGTGAAATGCTTACTTACAAGCCCTTAACCAACAATGCAGTTTTAAGAAAAAAGATTGACTAAATGAACAAAAGTAAAAAATAAAAGAGCAACAATAAACAGTAACGAGGCTATATACAGGGGGTACCGGTACCGAGTCAATCTGCGGGGGTACATGTTAGTTGAGGTAATTCAGGTAATACGTAAATATAGGTAGGGGTAAAGTGACCATGCATAGATAAAGAATAAACAGCGAGTATCAGCAGCGTAATGCAAATAGTCCAGGTAGCCATTTGATTAACTTTTCAACAGTCTTATGGCTTGGGGGTAGAAGTTGTTCAGAAGCCTTTTGGACCTGGACTTGGAGCTCCGGTACCGCTTGCCATGCGGAGCAGAGAGAACACTATGACTAGGGTGGTTGGAATCTTTGGCAATTTTTGGGGCCTTCCTCTGACACTGCCTGGTATAGAGGTCCTGGATGGCAGGAAGCTTGGCCCCAGTGACGTACTGGGTTGTACGCACTACCCTCTGTAGTGCCTTGCAGTCGGTGGCCGAGCAGTTGCCATACCAGGCGGTGATGCAACCACTCAGGATGCTCTCGATGGTGCAGCTGTAGAACTTTTTGAGGATCTGAGAACCCATGCCAATTCTTTGTCTCTTGAGGAGGAATAGGCGTTGTTGTGCACTCTTTACGACTGTCTTGGTGTGTTTGGATCATGATAGAGTGTTGGTGATGTGGACACCACAAGCTCTGAACCTGCTCCGCTACAGCCCTGTCGATGAGAATGGGGGCATGCTCGGCCGTCCTTTTCCTGTAATCCACGATCATCTCCTTTGTTTTGGTCACATTGAGGGAGAGGTTGTTGTCCTGGCACCACACTGCCAGTTCTCGGACCTCCCCCCTATAGGCTGTCTCATCGCTGTCAATGATAAGGCCTACCACCGCTGTGTCGTCTGCAAACCTAATGATGGTGTTGGAGTCGTGCTTGGCCACGCAGTCGTGGGTGAAAAGGGAGTATAGGACGGGACTAAGCACGCACCACTGAGGAGCCCCTGTGTTGAGGATCAGCATGGCAGATGTGTTGTTACCTACCCTTACCACCTGGGGTCGGCCCTTCAGGAAGTCCAGGATCCAGTTGCAGAGAGGTGTTTAGTCCTAGGGTACTTAGCTTATTGATGGGCAATATGGTGTTAAACGCTACGCTATATTCAATACAGTCGTGCATTCTCACGTAGGTGTTCCTTTTGTCCAGGTGGGACAGGGCAGTGTTGAATGTAATAGAGATGGCATTGTCTGTGGATCTGTTGGGGCGGTATGAAAATTGGGGTTTAGGGGTTCTGGGATGATGGTGTTGATTTGAGCCATGGCCAGCATTTCAAAGCCCTTCATGGCTACAGATGAGTGCTACGGGTCGGTAGTCATTTAGGCAGGTTACCTTTGTGTTCTTGGGCACAGGGACTATGGTGGTCTGCTTGAAACATGTAGATTTTACAGACTCGGCCAGGAACAGGTTGAAAATGTCAGAGAAGACAATTGTCAGTTGGTGAGTGCATGCTGGAGTACACGTCCTGGTAATTTAGATCGTCTGTTACACTTGTGTCATTGGGCAGCTTGCGGCTGGGCTACCCTTTGTAGTCCATAAAACTTTGCAAGCCCTGCCACATCCGACAAGCGTAGTCCTGTATTTACACTTTGGCTGTTTGATGTAAATCGCTCTGGATAAGAGCGTCTGCTAAATGACTTAAATGTAAATGTAAATGTAAATGATGGTGCATCTGAGGGCATAGCAGGATTTCTTATAAGCGTCCGGGTTAGAGTCCCGCACCTTGAAAGTGGCAGATCTACTCTTCAGCTCAGTGAAGATGTTGCTTCCGGTTGGGGTATGTACAGTTGAAGTCGGAAGTTTACATATACCTTAGCCAAATACATTTAAATTCAGTTTTTCACAATTCCTGACATTTAATCCTAGTAAAAAGTGTCTGTCTTTGGTCAGTTACTTTTAGATGTGTGTGTTGTTGTGAATTGTTAGATACTACTGCACTGTTGGAGCTAGGAACATAAGCATTTCACTACACCCGCAATAACATCTGCTAAATATCTGTATGTGACCAATAAAATTAGATTTGATTTAAACGTGGTGCTCTTTAACATGGTGATGCATGTGACTGGTATATAGGTTGTGTGTGTGTGTGTGTGTGTGTGTGTGTGTGTGTGTGTGTGTGTGTGTGTGTGTGTGTGTGTGTGTGTGTGTGTGTGTGTGTGTGTGTGTGTGTGTGTGTGTGTGTGTGTGTGTGTGTGTGTGTGTGTGTGTGTCTGGGTGTGTATGGGTGTGTATGGGTGTGTGGTGATGATTAAGTGTTTTCTGGGGCTCCAGCAGGATGCCCTCTGTGGTGACAAATCATGAATGTTTGATGCAGGTTGTCATAAAAACGGGGTTATCAAACATACATTATTGGGAACATCTGCAAAACACAGCCTCTGACTGATTTTCAGTGAGAGGAGATAGGAGGTGTGTGTGTGTGCTGTTCGCAGAGCTTAAAGCTCCCATCGTTCTCCTGACCTGATCGACCCAGAAACCATTCTTAAGATACTGTGTAGAACCTTTTTTACATGTCGAAGATGGGAGTACAAGGTCAAAGATGGGAGTGCAAGGTCAAAGCTGGGAGTACAAGGTCAAAGATGTTTGTTTTTGTAATGTCTTTTCACATTTACACAATGCCACAAACTATCCTGAAGTGGACAATAGCAATAAAGCATTGATCTTTGCAACATGAACATATAACAAGGGCGCTATAGTTTAGTTTCACCAAAGATTCATAAGATGTTCTTAGATTAGAATTAGAGAAGGAAGGCCTTTTGCACTGTTTCCCGGGGCTATGCTGATATTCCATTAAAAACCAAAGGAATGCCACAACAGGAATGATCAATAAGGGAAAGTCAATGAGAAAGCTTTCAGTGACTGATGTACCCTTCATGGTTACTGCTGGTTTCACACTCGCAATCACATACATACATACATACATACATACATACATACATACATACATACATACATACATACATACATACATACATACATACATACATACATACATACATACATTGACACACACACACACACACACACACACACACACACACACACACACACACACACACACACACACACACACACACACACACACACACACACACACACACACACACAGAATTCCCTTCCTCAATTCCTATCCTTAAACCCCCTACTTTATGTCAGAGCAGCCATAATTCTATGTTCATACTGCTATTAGTGCAGGGATAATAATAATCAACAGTACTAGAGAGCATCTCACCTCTATGCTGAGGCCAGCCAAGAGGAGCTTACTGGGTTGGTTACTGGTGATGGGGGAAAAACTTTTGGCAGTGTTATTTTGGACAAAATGAAAAGTATCGACTTGTACAACACTACCTTTTTGCTAGGTAGTGTTAGCTAGCGCTAGTTGGTCTTATTAGCATGTTCTCGCTTGCTCTCCATCTTCTTTTTAAATAGTAAACCAACTTGTTTCCAGCACTTTTATTTCCATGACCGATCAGAACTTGTTTTTATTATGTCTCTCTATTGTAGTTAGAGCAATATATTTGGAACTTCAAATCGCAATAAAATCACCGTATCGAATCTCAATGCATATAGAATAGTGAGAATAGCAACACATATTGTATCGGCACCTAAATATCGTATCGTGAGGTCCCTGGTAACTACTACCTGCCACACTGGTTACACATCCATCATAGTGTTAGAAAGGACTATGTGAAAATAAAATATCCACAGTAAAGTTTGGGTAGGCAAGATAATAAGACAAGGTGTCCAACAGTCCTAGTTGAGGCTGATGGCATTGAGGACTGATATGCAACAATAGATGATAAAAACCTTACTGTATTCTACTGTCAGATCCAGGGATGCAGTTCATCTCAAAGTGCCTCCTAGCTGCTCCACGCAAACACATGGCCTTGGTCTCTCACTCTTACTTTTCAGCTCCAAAACATCCAAAACAATTTCGCTTCAGACCGAGCCGCTTTGCTGTTTGTTTTCAACCCTCTGTCCTCCTCAGGAACGTCCTTGTGTTATTTCCCTACTATAGTGAGACTGAGCTAGATGGAGAAGGGCTATGCGTGGTCTTTGCACTCCGGGGCCGACTCTGACGCACCACCTGCACTCCGGTTCCGCCTGTGTGATGCACCAGCAGCAGGATCAGGCTGGAGTAGTGCTGAAACATGTTAAATAAGAGAGTGAAAACCAATCACGGCTAAAACGCGAGCCTGCCCCCCGTGGGGATTGTGCCACCTCTACTTCACGGATAATGGAGAGAAGTCAAATGAAAACAAATGACTAGCGCTGCGTAGCTCCAGCTCTCCATCTTACAGAAAATTTGGTCCGCCTAATGACGACCACATATGGTCGGGGGAGGGAAAAGTCTATTAAAATGAGATAAGTGAAAAGACAGGCTGAGTGTTCATGTCTCAACAAAGAGGAATCAGAGACACACGACCACTCTGGGAAGAGATAGAAAGGAGAAACTACTCAGAGTCCATTTAGAGCCCATGCATCTTCACAGCGACTCGTTCCAAGACTGAGTCAGCCGCCCGCCTGCCGCCTGTCTGGAGGCCCCCAAGGCTGACACCCAGCCAGCCAATCCTTACTGGTGTTACTACAAGTCTAACACTCACCCAGACAAACCTTAGTGGTGTTACTACACGGCGAACACACTCCCAGCCAATCCCCAGTGGCCTAACTACAGTACAATCCAAGACTCCAAGATGTAAAAAAAAACGTAGACTTGTGGCCCCTCAAAACGCCGTCATGCAAATGATCCAAAATGACATCCATCCAGAATTAGTGGCTTTAGTTTACAGAGACAGCTCCCTTTCATCCTCTCTGTCCAGTCTGCCAGCTGTGTCGTCTCTCTCTTCCCACTGCTACCGTCCTGGCCACACTGCCGGACAGGGGCGATGGGCACCACTTACAGCACAACCTGCTGCTGCAAAGGCTGCTGGGATGGGAACTGTGGAGGCCGGAGAGTTCTGGTTTAATACCCTGGTGTGTGTGTGCGCGCGTATGTGTGTGTGCCTGGAGGTCGAGCAATGGCGTCCTCTCCAGGAGAGGATTACAGTACTGGATGTTAGCTCCTCTCCTCAGCTGATTACTGGCTGCCAGTCGGTTATCACCCAATGAAACCCAGGCAGGCAGGCAGCATACCCTGTAGATCAGACTGACCTATAATCCCATTCAACAGAGTTGCGCTCTGACCACAATGATCCTCCTGAAACTGAACAAATTTGTCCGAAATGGCACCCTTATCCCCTATGTAGTACACTACTTTTGACCAGGGCCTAAAAAGTTGTGCTCTATATAGGGAACAGGGTGCCATTTTGGGCGCCTCCTATGCATGTTTTCTCCCTCCCCAAAGGGATTTCAGGGCATCAAATATGAGAGACAGAGAGAGAGAGAGATAATCTCTATCTATCTACCATTATTAGTGCGCATCACCAAATGGATCAAATAGTTTTTCTGAAGCTGCGCCACCATAATGACGTAGCCTCTTCCAATGACCTGTTTTAGCTGGGCCCTTCTGTGGTAGTGGAGTGAGGGAGTATAGTGGATGGGTGCAGTAGTATGGGACTCTGCAATGGGACTCTGATTTCCAGTAACTCCTCTGTGGGCCTGTTAAACTGGGTGAGTGAGGACACACAGAGGGAGGAAACAGCAGTACTCTTACTGAATAAGCTGATCTTTAAAAAGGAGTGTTGTGCCAACCAGCCCATCTCCCACGCCCAGCCCCCAGTAAACCCCTGGCCTGCACTGTTTCTCCCTCAACAACATCTGGGACGGTGTCCCAAATGACACCACAATGCACTACATAGGGAAAGCAGTGCACTATATAGGGAATAGGGTGCAATTTGGGACACACACGTGCAGTGTTAACATTTGCAAACCAGAGGGAGACCTGAGACTGTCTCTCAACAGGACGGCATGGATTGTTCTAATGTGACATTCAATAACATTGTAAACCTATACAGTCCTCTCACACACACAGTGGTGGGACAGCTGGCAACGTTCAGAACATTCTGGATGGAACAGAGCAGACAAGATGTCCCGTAACACCACAATCATCACAGCCTGCACAACACACACACACACCATAAAAACACACACACACCACACACCTCTAATTGACCATGGTAGCAGGGCTGTTGCAGGCCTGTGTGTTTATGCCATGTTTATATCATACTCCTGACTTTAAAGCTAAACAGACATCACACTGCCAACTATGTCTCCTGTCAAGCAGCTAGCGCCACTACCAAGCTACGTAGGCCGAGCCCAACAGAGAAAAGCATAAAGATGCTACTCTAGTCTATGCTACTGCTTCTCCCCGAAGAGAACATATTGTAAGTATATTGTAAGTATCTAACTAACTGTCTGTACATCGTTCAAATTTCAAAAACAGCATCTAGACACAAAACACTTCTGTTTGCCAAACTGTCTGTCTGTTCACTGGAGTATTCTAGGAGCAGCACACGGTCACACACACAGTCACACACACAGTCACACACACAGTCACACACACGGTCACACACACAGTCACACACACAGTCACACACACAGTCACACACACAGTCACACACACAGTCACACACACAGTCACACACACAGTCACAAAGCAAAGCAGTCTCATGGCTGACTGAAAGTAATCAACACCAGAGGCACACCCAATAAACATTTTTGGCAAGTTGAATAAATACATGTGTTTGCTGCTCATCTGTGACCAGACTTCACCACATGTGAATCAACTAATCCTTCAAACCAAAACAGGCCAACACCCAACGCTGCTATGGCGGTTGAATATACTGTACTGTAAACACATTTAGGTTTACTCTCTACAGGTATTGAAGAGAAAGAATTACTGTGCAGTGCAGTACAGTGCAGTGCAGTGCAATTCAGTACAGTGCAGTACAATGCAGTACAGAACTATTCAGTACAGTGCACTGCAATTCAGTACAATTCAGTACAGTACAGTGCAGTGCAGTATGTACAATACAGTATAGCACAATGCAGTACAGTACAGTGCAGTATGTATAATGCAGTACAGTGCAGTGCGTACAATGCAGTACAGTGCAATGCAGTGCAGTGCATACAATGCAGTACAGTGTAGTGTGTACAATGCAGTACAGTGCAGTATGTACAATGCAGTACAGTACAGTGCAGTACAGTGCAGTGTGTACAATGCAGTACAGTGCAGTATGTACAATGCAGTACAGTACAATGCAGTACAGTGCAGTGTGTACAATGCAGTACAGTGCAGTATGTACAATGCAGTACAGTACAATGCAGTACAGTGCAGTGTGTACAATGCAGTACAGTGCAGTATGTACAATGCAGTACAGTACAATGCAGTACAGTGCAGTGTGTACAATGCAGTACAGTGCAGTATGTACAATGCAGTACAGTACAATGCAGTACAGTGCAGTGTGTACAATGCAGTACAGTGCAGTATGTACAATGCAGTACAGTACAATGCAGTACAGTGCAGTGTGTACAATGCAGTACAGTGCAGTATGTACAATGCAGTACAGTACAATGCAGTACAGTGCAGTATGTACAATGCAGTACAGTACAATGCAGTACAGTGCAGTGTGTACAATGCAGTACAGTGCAGTATGTACAATGCAGTACAGTACAATGCAGTACAGTGCAGTGTGTACAATGCAGTACAGTGCAGTATGTACAATGCAGTACAGTACAATGCAGTACAGTGCAGTGTGTACAATGCAGTACAGTACAATGCAGTACAGTACAATGCAGTACAGTGCAGTATGTACAATGCAGTACAGTACAATGCAGTACAGTGCAGTGTGTACAATGCAGTACAGTGCAGTATGTACAATGCAGTACAGTACAATGCAGTACAGTGCAGTACACATAGCAAGCCACTGTTTGTTCAGCGCTGAGGTCAGCTCTTCTCTTTTATAATGACTTACATCATTTGAATTCTATTTTCCAAGTTCTAACTTCCTAGTCTACTGCATGTTGAATACTTGTCAACCATTGTTGATCTCCATACACCAGGCTCTGTACAGAGCATATTGTGACTTGTCAAGCTATTCATAACAGCACATTTTCATTGTAACTCCAGTATTGTTTTCTTCCAATGGTAGAACATGTATTTTCATGCAGGCAGACCCCCTGCCTCCCCACCAACTTCTCTCTCGCACTCTTTGATTCTCTCTGAATCTATGTCGGATTCTCTCTCTCCTTCCGTCACACACACACACACACACACACACACACACACACACACACACACACACACACACACACACACACACACACACACACACACACACACACACACACACACACACACACACACACACACACACACACACACACACACACACTTCTTTCTGGTTCTGCTAAGTATGCATTTTTCATTCCATTGAGCAAGCTGCATTTGAAATCAAAGGGAACACGGGGCAGCTGTCTAGCTCCATAGAAAGTGAGGAGGTAATGAAAAAGCAGTGGTGAGTCAGAGGATGGTTTAATAATCCCTGCTGCCCAAAATAACATCTCAGGGATGGGGATGGAAAGAGAGAGGCTGGGGGAGAGGCTAGGGGTAGCTGGGGAGAGAGACGGGCTGAATGTAGGGATGGGCCTGAGGATGGAGGTGGGGTACGGCAGAGAGGGTGGGGAGGGGGCTGAAGGAGGAGGCTGGGGTTGTGGTAGGGAGAGAGGCTGGGGCATGATGTAGGGATGGGGCATGGAAGGGAAGCTGGAGCTGAGGCTGGAGGTAGGGCTGAAGCTAGGATGTAGGGATGGGGCTGAGGCTGAAGCTGGAGTATTGGGTCGGGGTATAGGGCTGGGACTGGGGTATAGGGCTGGGCCTGGGGTATACGGCTGGAGCTGGGGTTGGGTTTGAGTTTAGGGCTAGGGTATAGGTGCCTGGGCTTCTTTTCACAGGGGCTGCACTGCACACATACAACACCTACCGCTACTACCAACCCCTGTGGGTCTCATTATCAACAGACAAGGCTGCAGCCAGGCAGCACAACAGGACAAACAGCCATGTCCTGTCCCACGCTCTCTATTTGGGTGAATGGTATGCCATTATTAATCTTTTAATCATCATTGTCTGTTCAAAACAAGCAGCAGGTTCAAGGATGGGCTGCCAGCTTCCCCCGCATACATTCTCTCTCACAACACACATTTCAATAGAGGCACTACATACAGTACAGTACAGTAACCAGGTTACGAATCCTGAGTTATTAGCCAATCCGGTCTACTTCCACAGCAAACCAGTCCATCAAGGCATTGGGAAGCATCCACAAGGTCATGTGACTCATCTTCTTATAAACTTACCAATGGCAGCTCAGCAAGTACCAAGGTCCCTCACTTCCAACAAAGAACCCGGCAACAGCCACACACACACACTACACAGCATACACTCCCCGTCTGACAACGCACAGTTAACGTACAGCTTGAAGGTTCCATAAATAAATCATCTGTTTCTTTATTACCAGGTCCTCTAGTGCCCGTTGGAGAGCACACTCAGAATACCACGACTGAAAAGAAATTAATAAAATGTCACCACTGTATCTAGTCCATATTCCAGTGGAGAACAGGCAGTCCAGGAGAACCAACTACTATGAGAACCAGGAAAATCAACTTGTATTAGAACCAGGAGAACCAGGTAGTATGAGAACCAGGAAAATCAACTCGTATTAGAACCCGGAGAATCGGGTAGTATGAGAAGCAGGAGAATCAGGTATATGAGAAGCAGGAGAATCAGGTAGTATGAGAAGCAGGAGAATAGGGAAGTATTAGAACCAAGAGAATCAGGGAGTATGAGAACCAGGAAAATCAACTCGTATTAGAACCAGGGGAATCGGGTCGTATTAGAACCAGGAGAATCAGGGTATGAGAAGCAGGAGAATAGGGAAGTATCATAGTAGTTGGTTCTCCTGGTTCTAATACGAGTTGAGTATGAGTATGAGAACCAGGAGAATCAGGTCGTATGAGAACCAGGAGAATCAGGTAGTATTAGAACCAGGAGAATCAGGTCGTATGAGAAGCAGGAGAATCAGGTCGTATGAGAAGCAGGAGAATCAGGTCGTATGAGAAGCAGGAGAATCAGGTCAGGAGTATAGAACCAGGAGAAGTATGAGAAGGAAAATCAGGAGAATCAGGTCAGGTAGTATGAGAACCAGGAGAATCAGAAGAACCAGGAGAATCAGGTCGTATGATGAGAACCAGGAGAATCAGGTAGTATGAGAACCAGGAGAATCAGGTAGTAGGAGAGAACCAGGAGAATCAGGTTGTATGAGAAGGAGCAGGAGAATCAGGTAGTATGAGAACCAGGAGAATCAGGTAGTATGAGAACCAGGAGAATCAGGTAGTATGACAGGACCAGGAGAATCAGGAGAAGTATGAGAACCAGGAGAATCAGGTAGTATGAGAACCAGGAGAATCAGGTAGTATGAGAAGCAGGAGAATCAGGTAGTATGAGAACCAGGAGAATCAGGTAGTATGAGAACCAGGAGAATCAGGTAGTATGAGAACCAGGAGAATCAGGTAGTATGAGAACCAGGAGAATCAGGTAGTATGAGAACCAGGAGAATCAGGTAGTATGAGAACCAGGAGAATCAGGTAGTATGAGAACCAGGAGAATCAGGTAGTATGAGAACCAGGAGAATCAGGAAGTATGAGAACCAGGAGAATCAGGGAGTATGAGAACCAGGAAAATCAGGGAATCAGTATGAGAACCAGGAGAATGAGAACCAGGAGAAGTATGAGAAGCAGGAGAATCAGGTAGTATTAGAACCACGAGAATCAGGGAGTATTAGAACCAGGAGAATCAGGTAGTATTAGAACCAGGAGAATCAGGTCGTATGAGAACCAGGAGAAGCAGGTAGTATGAGAAGCAGGAGAATCAGGTAGTATGAGAACCAGGAGAATCAGGTAGTATGAGAACCAGGAAATCAACTTGTATTAGAACCAGGAGAATCAGGTAGTATGAGAAGCAGGAGAATCAGGTAGTATTAGAACCAGGAGAATCAGGTAGTATTAGAACCAGGAGAATCAGGTAGTATGAGAAGCAGGAGAATCAGGTAGTATTAGAACCAGGAGAATAGGGAAGTATGAGAACCAGGAGAATCAGGCAGTATGAGAACCAGGAAAATCAACTCATATTAGAACCAGGAGAATCAGGTAGTATGAGAACCAGGAGAATAGGGAAGTATGAGAACCAGGAGAATCAGGTAGTATGAGAACCAGGAGAATCAGGGAGTATAAGAACCAGGAAAATCAACTCGTATTAGAACCAGGAGAATCAGGTAGTATGAGAACCAGGAGAATAGGGAAGTATGAGAACCAGGAGAATCAGGTAGTATGAGAACCAGGAGAATCAGGGAGTATAAGAACCAGGAAAATCAACTCGTATTAGAACCAGGAGAATCAGGTAGTATGAGAACCAGGAGAATCAGGTAGTATGAGAACCAGGAGAATAGGGAAGTATGAGAACCAGGAGAATCAGGGAGTATAAGAACCAGGAAAATCTACTCGTATTAGAACCAGGAGAATCAGGTAGTATGAGAAGCAGGAGAATCAGGTAGTATTAGAACCATGAGAATCAGGTAGTATGAGAACCAGGAGAATCAGGTAGTATTAGAACCAGGAGAATCAGGTAGTATGAGAAGCAGGAGAATCAGGTAGTATTAGAACCAGGAGAATCAGGTAGTATGAGAACCAGGAGAATCAACTAGTATTAGAACCAGGTGAATCAGGTAGTATGAGAAGCAGGAGAATCAACTCGTATTAGAACCAGGAGAATCAGGTAGTATGAGAACAAGGAGAATCAACTAGTATTAGAACCAGGTGAATCAGGTAGTATGAGAACCAGGAGAATCAGGTAGTATGAGAACCAGGAGAATCAGGTAGTATGAGAAGCAGCCCTACTGTCACGTTCTGACCTTTATTTCCTGTGTTTTGTATTTAGTTAGTATGGTCAGGGCGTGAGTTGGGTGGGCAGTCTATGTTTGTTTTTCTATGATTTGGGTATTTCTATGTTTCGGCCTAGTATGGTTCTCAATCAGAGGCAGGTGTCATTAGTTGTCTCTGATTGAGAATCATACTTAGGTAGCCTGGGTTTCACTGTGTGTTTGTGGGTGATTGTTCCTGTCTCTGTCTTTGCACCAGACAGGACTGTTTTGAGTTTTCACATTTTCTTGTTTTTTTGTAGTCAGTTGTTCATGTGTACCTTAACGTATTAAAAAGAACCATGGACAATTACCACGCCGCGTATTGGTCCTCTGATCCGTTTCGCCTCTCCTCTTCGGAAGAAGAGGAGGAAATTCATTACACCTACAAGGTGATTGGTGACTAACTAGTGCTGTGTAGTCCGTAGAGATTAAAACGCAGTAACTCATCAATGGATTTTTCCAGATTTGGAAAATCATTAACTAAAATAAGGAAATGTTTGTCCTGATTGGTTTTGTTTGTTAGGATAAAGTATAGGACTAGTTACCGCCAAGATGCCTCACACTTACCTCATTACCATGAGATACACTACAGTATGTTACAAACTATCTCTCTGGCTGTGGGACAGGAACCTTCTAAAAACTTGTGATCTGATGAGCCCTCTAGAACCTTGAACCTTATGTGATCTGATCTGATGAGCTCTCTAGAATCTGATGTGATCTGATCTGATGGGCTCTCTACAACCTGAGATATGATATATGAGCCTTCCAGAACCTTCTATAACATAAGCTCTGCAGAATGGCAAAGACCTTTAGTAAGCAAACCACGCACATGTAGGTGCCCATATTCTGAAGGAGACTGTGTGTAACTAGCAACTCATAACTCATATTGAGGAAAAATACACAGCAATTATGCAACAAATCAAAAACATATGAGGAAAACATAAAGGAGCCCATTTCATTTTAGTGTTTTCAATTTAAATGAAGCCTTGTTCCACTACAGTAAGCATTGGATATTTTGCCTCTGCCCTCTGCCTCGGTCACAGCTCAATATAACCACTACAGGATCTATTTTTAACAGCCATCAATTATAAAAAAATGTATTCTAGTAATAGTGACTGGGTTGTGTGTGTGTGTTCCATGCTTTTCCAAAGGTGTATTGGAGGACAGTGTATTGTCCGGTCCTCCACTTGCCAGTTCAGACCACACTTCTTTTCAGGTTTTAGAGACTTTCATCAACAAGGCATGGTCAAGTATCTGTCAAAAAGCTGTTTCTTCCTTTCACACTGTAGGCATTACCGTGGTCTGCCTGTATATTGCATGTCACAAATACAGAGGTAGTTGTATAGTGCTGGAGGCCAATGAAAGGAAGGTTGATTTTGTGTCCCAAATGGCACTGTACCTCCCTATATAGTGCACTACTTTTGACCAGAGCTTTTGACCTATGGGCCCTTGTCAAAAGTAGTACATTATGAAGGGAATAGGGTGCCATTTGGGGGACACAAAGCACTCTCCAATTACATATAGAGGGCAAGAGAAACTAAGGCCATGCATCCAGGTCAGACCTACAGTGGCCAAGCCAACACAATGCATCTCTCTGAACACATTATCAGCTCCAAACATACAGTACTTACAATATAATTGACTGATTTCATCTTAACCCTCTCACTATGCAAGCTGCAACAGCCTTAAGAACGCAAACTATGGGCCCTGGTCAAAAGTAGTGCACTAAATAGGGAATAAGGTGCCATTTGGGATGCATCCAGGGTGTAGGAGGAGGGGGTGTCGATGGGGTGGGGCCGGCAATACAGGGGAGGGGAGGTGGGGAGTTTCATCCACAGATATCCTATAAATCACTTCTGAATGTACTGTAAGTGTGGTATATTATATGTGAGTTTTACATGTTATTCTGTGTGTAGTTCCAGCCCTGTCACAGCTCCAGTGGTGGGTGGTTGGGCTGCTGCAGATGTTTCTCCTGGAAGGCCACCAAGATGGCCCCTGCTGTATGGCCCAGGGCAGGCAGCCATGCATGCATAAGGCCCATCCCGACCCTCACACTCACTCTCTGTCTTTCTGAGAGATGATAGCTCCCACATGCTACAGATGGATATCACAAAGGAGATGATCGTGGACTTCAGGAAACAGCAGAGGGGGCACCCCCCTATCCACATCGAAGGGACAGTAGTGGAGAGGGTAGTAAGTTTTAAGTTCCTCTGCGTACACATCATGGACCAACTGAATTGGTCCACCCACACAGACAGCGTGGTGAAGAAGGCGCAGCATCGCTGCTATCATCCAGAAGGCGAGGTCAGTACAGGTGCATCAAAGCAGGGACCGAGAGACTGAAATCCAGCTTCTATCTCAATGCCATCAGACTGTTAAACAGCCACCACTAACATTGAGTGGCTGCTGCCAACATACTGACTCAACTCCAGCCACTTTAATAATGGAAAAATTGATGTAAAAAATGTATCACTAGCCACTTTAAACAATGGCACTTAATATAATGTTTACATACCCTACATTACTCATCTCATATATGTATACTGTACTCTATACCATCTACTGCATCTTGCTAACTTTATGTAATAAATGTATCACTAGCCACTTTAAACAATGCCACTTTTATATGTTTACATACCCTACATTACTCATCTCATATGTATATACTGTACTCGATACCGTCTACTGCATCTTGCCTATGCCGTTCTGTACCATCACTCATTCATATCTTTATGTACATATTCTTCATCCCTTTACACTTGTGTGTATAAGGTAGTTGTTGTGGAATTGTTAGGTTAGATTACTCGTTGGTTATTACTGCATTGTCGGAACTAGAAGCACAAGCATTTCGCTACACTCGCATTAACATCTGCTAACCACGTGTATGTGACAAATACAATTTGATTTGATTTGGAAACATCGAACAACCTCAGCTGAGTACATATTTCGCCAGAAAGCAAACAAACACACTGATATGACAGAGGCTGGGGTTTGGAAGAAACATGTCTTTTGCAAGTCCTTGTCTGTGGGCCTACATCTACTGCAGCAATGACTTGGGTTCCTCATGACATCCAACTGCTATAATCTAATAAAGGTGAGAGACCTCCAGTCCACATTGACTCCTGTGTCCAGCAGTCCATAAGCCTGTTCCCAGCACCCTTTTGTCTTGCCAAGTCCTATGACAATGACTATAGTAGTTGGCAAAACAGCATAAACTGATCTGGGAACAGGCTAGCAGTCCACTGCCTGAAATCAGTGAATCCTCCCTGCCTTTGCAAAGCCCTTCCAGTGCCCCACACAACAAAGTACACGGCAATGACCTGTACATGACATGTTAATGGTAATTGTTTGGGACAGGGCCTCTGATACATGCTGGCTGGCAGTGATCTTAAAAGCCCTGGAAGAGAGAGGCTTGAGTTTGAAAATCGTTTAATTTTTGACAACAGTTATCTTCAAATTCCAAAATGCCCTTGAAATCTAGTTCCACTATAGCCTCATAGAACAGTGGAGTGGTCTAGTGGAAGTAAGTTGAGTGTACAGTAGGTGACAAGAATATTCTTTTTTTTTTACTGACAAACTGTGCAGAGAACTTCCCCATAAAGCAGGGGGATAAATGAGGAGCGTGCCTGCATTGTAAAAAAAATCATTATCATCTTCAAAGTCTGCTTCCTTCCTTCCTCTCTCACCACCACCGGAGATCAGATCAACTGCTATCCTAAAACCTAATGAACTAGTAAACACACGGAATTAAATTCATATTATATGCAGCTTCATTAATGCTGGGCAGGCAGCAGTCTTCAGAAATAACAGAGAGAGGAGGGGAGGACAGGAGAGGGGGTGTTGCTCCCTCCATGTTTACTCAGCATAAGCCTGCCAGGAAGAGGATCTTTTGATTACTTCTCAGCAGCCCCTCTCACCCTCTTCCCTCTCCTGCCGACACCCAGGCTCGTTGAATCCTCTCACAGACCAGTTAATTTGCAACACAAATGGAGTCTTAATGTACACGTGCCGGGCAAACAGAGACTAAGACAGACATAGAGAGCCTACCACAGTGCATCATAGTGCAATGATTGCAAAATATGGCAATAATTAGTCTCATTAAGCCTCCAAATCAATAATGGAGAGGAGGATTGGAGTGGGGCTAGGAGTTGTATTTTACCAGGGAAGATATATTCAGACCTAGGTCTCTTTTTCAAATGTGCCCTGCACAGTACAACGTAATTATACACAAAATATACACTAAAATACAAAAACACAGTCATGGGAAGCATGTGTAAAACATCACAGATCACGCAGAAAAACAGTTACATTCCTCCACAAATACGTCCCCATTCAGTACTCTAACCTGCCCATGTAACGTCCCCATTCAGTACTCTAACCTGCCCATGTAACGTCCCCATTCAGTACCCTAACCTGCCCATGTAACGTCCCCATTCAGTACCCTAACCTGCCCATGTAACGTCCCCATTCAGTACCCTAACCTGCCCATGTAACGTCCCCATTCAGTACCCTAACCTGCCCATGTAACGTCCCCATTCAGTACTCTAACCTGCCCATGTAACGTCCCCATTCAGGACTCTAACCTGCCCATGTAACGTCCCCATTCAGTACTCTAACCTGCCCATGTAACGTCCCCATTCAGTACTCTAACCTGCCCATGTAACGTCCCCATTCAGTACTCTAACCTGCCCATGTAACGTCCCCATTCAGTACCCTAACCTGCCCAGGTAACGTCCCCATTCAGTACTCTAACCTGCCCATGTAACGTCCCCATTCAGTACTCTAACCTGCCCATGTAACGTCCCCATTCAGTACTCTAACCTGCCCATGTAACGTCCCCATTCAGTACTCTAACCTGCCCATGTAACGTCCCCATTCAGTACTCTAACCTGCCCATGTAACGTCCCCATTCAGTACTCTAGCCTGCCCATGTAACGTCCCCATTCAGTACTCTAACCTGCCCATGTAACGTCCCCATTCAGTACTCTAACCTGCCCATGTAACGTCCCCATTCAGTACTCTAACCTGCCCATGTAACGTCCCCATTCAGTACTCTAACCTGCCCATGTAACGTCCCCATTCAGTACCCTAACCTGCCCATGTAACGTCCCCATTCAGTACTCTAACCTGCCCATGTAATGTCCCCATTCAGTACCCTAACCTGCCCATGTAACGTCCCCATTCAGTACTCTAACCTGCCCATGTAACGTCCCCATTCAGTACCCTAACCTGCCCATGTAACGTCCCCATTCAGTACCCTAACCTGCCCATGTGACGTCCCCATTCAGTACTCTAACCTGCCCAAATGTCACCACAACATTAAGGTGAAATGGATTTAGAATTTTGTTCCAGCAATACGGTGCTTTAAAACTAAAAGCAGATGTAGCTCACTGGATGGACGCAGATGTAGCTCACTGGATGGAAGCAGATGTAGCTCACTGGATGGAAGCAGATGTAGCTCACTGGATGGAAGCAGATGTAGCTCACTGGATGGAAGCAGATGTAGCTCACTGGATGGAAGCAGATGTAGCTCACTGGATGGAAGCAGATGTAGCTCACTGGATGGAAGCAGATGTAGCTCACTGGATGGAAGCAGATGTAGCTCACTGGATGGAAGCAGATGTAGCTCACTGGATGGAAGCAGATGTAGCTCACTGGATGGAAGCAGATGTAGCTCACTGGATGGAAGCAGATGTAGCTCACTGGATGGAGATGTTTAGATTGAGATTTCTTGATTGATTCTTTATCACGTTGGTTCTCATGTATTTCTGGGTAATTGAATAAATCTGAGCATGAAATGGAAATTAAATTGGGTCAAAGCCAGATAATTGTGGGTATTCATCAGATAACAAAAAAATATGATATTGCGCCATTAGGTCCATTGTGTATTTATTCAGTGATTTTAAAAAGGGAGCCGTGTTTAGTGTGACACACACACACAGCCACATACACACAAACACAGTAAGTGTTGATTCTATTTCATGTGAGCTAACGAGGCTTGATGTGGTGATAACTTTCCACTTGGCAGGGGCTAATGTGTGTCAGATGTGTCATGAGTGTGTGTATGTGTGTGTGTCTGCAGGCGTGAGTGTGCGATAATCACATGTGAAAAAATATATAGTTAGAACAAAATTCTAATTATAATTTGGTAGGCGCTTATATATTTTGTCCTGTTTCACACATGTACAAGTGTGTATTATACGCATGTGTGACGTTTTTTTGCATATCCCACTCCCCCTGAGACAAGGGGTTAAGTGCCTTGCTCAAGGGCACATGGGTAGCTTTTTCACCTTGTCGTCTCAGGGATTCAAACTAGTGACCTCTAAGCTAATGGCCCAACGTTCTAACTGCTAGGGTACCAGCCACCCTATGCTAACTACATATATCATAAATGCCTTATGACATTGACAATCAACTTCAGGTCAACACATACAAGTACACCACATCCATACATGCAGTGTTTGGAATTTCTCTCTATTTTGAAGAAAAAGAACAGGATGAAATCAGACATCTGGTTCACAGCTGAAAGAGAAGCTTTTCAAAGAAGAAACGCCCCTTTGGGACGGGTTTCGAATTCATGAACACACACACACAACGTAGAGATGCCCCTCTCATACACACACACACAACGTAGAGATGCCCCTCTCATACACACACACACAACTTAGAGATGCCCCTCTCATACACACACACAACGTAGAGACGCCCCTCTCATATACACACACAACGTAGAGATGCCCCTCTCATATACACACACAACGAAGAGATGCCCCTCTCATACACACAACGTAGAGATGCCCTCTCATACACACAACGTAGAGATGCCCCTCTCATACACACACAACGAAGAGATGCCCCTCTCATATACGTAGAGATGCCCTCTCATACACACACAACGAAGAGATGCCCTCTCATATACACACACAACGAAGAGATGCCCTCTCATATACACACCCGAAGAGATGCCCCTCTCATATACACACACAACGTAGAGATGCCCCTCTCATATACACACACAACGGAGAGATGCCCCTCTCATATACACACACAACGGAGAGATGCCCCTCATATCAACGGAGAGATGCCCCTCTCATACACACACACAACGTAGAGATGCCCCTCATCACACACACAACGTAGAGATGCCCCTCTCATACACACACACAACGTAGAGATGCCCCTCTCATACACACACACAACGTAGAGATGCCCCTCTCATACACACACACAACGTAGAGATGCCCCTCTCATATACACACACAACGTAGAGATGCCCCTCTCATATACACACACAACGTAGAGATGCCCCTCTCATACACACACACAACGTAGAGATGCCCCTCTCATACACACACACACAACGTAGAGATGCCACTCTCATACACACACACAACGTAGAGATGCCCCTCTCATACACACACACAATGTAGAGATGCCCCTCTCATACACACACAACGTAGAGATGCCCCTCTCATACACACACAACATAGAGATAGATGCCCCTCTCATACACACACAACATAGAGATGCCCCTCTCATACACACACAACGTAGAGATGCCCCTCTCATATACACACACAACGTAGAGATGCCCCTCTCATATACACACACAACATAGAGATGCCCCTCTCATATACACACAACGTAGAGATGCCCCTCTCATATACACACACAACGTAGAGATGCCCCTCTCATATACACACAACGTAGAGATGCCCCTCTCATATACACACACAATGTAGAGATGCCCCTCTCATATACACACACAACGTAGAGATGCCCCTCTCATATAAACACACAACGTAGAGATGCCCCTCTCATATACACACACAATGTAGAGATGCCCCTATCATACACACACACAACGTAGAGATGCCCCTCTCATACACACACACAACGTAGAGATGCCCCTCTCATACACACACACAATGTAGAGATGCCCCTCTCATACACACACAATGTAGAGATGCCCCTATCATACACACACACAACGTAGAGATGCCCCTCTCATACACACACACAACGTAGAGATGCCCCTCTCATACACACACACAATGTAGAGATGCCCCTCTCATACACACACAATGTAGAGATGCCCCTATCATACACACACACAACGTAGAGATGCCCCTCTCATACACACACACAATGTAGAGATGCCCCTCTCATACACACACAATGTAGAGATGCCCCTATCATATACACACACAACGTAGAGATGCCCCTCTCATACACACACACAACGTAGAGATGCCCCTCTCATACACACACACAACGTAGAGATGCCCCTCTCATACACACACACAATGTAGAGATGCCCCTCTCATACACACACAATGTAGAGATGCCCCTATCATACACACACACAACGTAGAGATGCCCCTCTCATACACACACAATGTAGAGATGCCCTCTCATACACACACAATGTAGAGATGCCCCTATCATACACACACACAACGTAGAGATGCCACTCAGCTACCCTCTTTTCATGACAGTCCCATCAGCCGGATGAGACCACCCTCTTTTCATGACAGTCCCATCAGCCGGATGAGACCACCCTCTTTTCATGACAGTCCCATCAGCCGGATGAGACCACCCTCTTTTCATGACAGTCCCATCAGCCGGATGAGACAGAGTTTGGGACCTCAGGCAGTGGATGATGTCCGTACAGTACATATCCACTAAAGAAGGCCTGAAAAGCCCCCTTGCTGGGCTTTACTGAAATGTTACTATCCTGGCCATTTAATGACATAATAAAGCTGATGCTTACACACACAAACACACACTCGGTCCTTTTGAGAGAATCAGTGTCGCTGTGTGAGCATGAAAGAACCCAGATGTCCCTGTCACATTCCGAGACTGTCCTCTGTTGTCTATCTCTTGTTGTGCTCCCTGTTCGCGCCACAACCCCTCTGTGTGCTTCGATTTCCTCGAGGAGAATGGCCATTCCTCGGTGTAGCAGCACTATAGGTATTTTTGTTTGTGTGGTGAGCATTCCTGCCATCATGTGTACCCTACTACGCGAGCACTGCTATCCTGTGACCAACTACAAACAGCAATTTAACCTCGTTGCTTTATAACCCTTGTTGTTGTGCCAATGGATGGGTGGCTCTCTCTCTACCTCAAAGTATTCAGATCCCTTCCCGTCTTCCACGTATTCTTATGTTACAGCCTCATTCTCAAATTGATTAAATAAAAACATTTCCTCGTCAATATACACCAAATACCCCATAATGACAAATTGAAAACAGGTTTTTAGAAATGTTTGTTAATTTATTAAAAACAAAAAACAGAAATACCTTATTTGAAATACCTTAAGTATTCAGACCGTTTGCTATAAGACTCAAAATTGAGCTCAGGTTCATCCTGTTTCCATTGACAATCCTTGAGTGGTTTCTACAACTTGATAAAATTAATTTGATTGGACATGATTTGGAAAGGCTCACACATCTGTTTATATATGGTCCCACAGTTGACAGTCCATGTCAGAGCAAAATCCAAGCCATGAGGTCGAAAGAATTGTCCGTAGAGCTCAGAGATAGGATTGTGTCGAGGCAGAGATCTGGGGAAGGGTA
>NC_068451.1:16540236-16622736 GCF_023373465.1 Oncorhynchus keta | reverse complement strand
CAGTGATAAAACCTGGAAGTAAAAATATGCATCGCTCTGAGCACAGCCGGGATGAAAGTGAATTTAACGTTAAATGAGAGCTCTGACCGCCCTCCATTGGTCGGCTCAGCGTCTTACATGTTTGGTAGCCCTTGTTGAGCCCGTTTAATATGGTTTCACCCAATATGGTATAGTATGGATTCGAGTCCATGAGCAGACCCTAACACACAATGACAAGGCACTCTAACCTGTACGGGGATTGGTGTATATCCCCGGATAAACTTCTCTGCGTCCAAAACCGAGGAGAGCCAAATCTTCTCACCGGAAGGCGGGGTAATTCTTAGTCTTGCAGGGAAGAGTAAGGCTGGGCGAAGATGGAGTTTGTAGAGTTTGGTCATGACATCTCTGTAGTCGGCGCGATGCTTTGCCACATCGGGCGCATAATCCTCATAGACACGGAATGGATGCCCTTTATGTGACAGGTTGCCCCTCATTCGAGCTTCACGCAGGATAAGATCCTTGGTCTTGAAACTGTGACAACAGATGATTACTGGGCGAGGACGTTGGCCCGGTCCAGGCACTGGGACAAGGGAGCGATGTGCGCGGTCCAGCTGGGGATCCGAATCCAAAACATCCGATCCCGTTATTACGTCTGGATCGGCCCTCCAGGTCCACCACTTTCACAGAAAGCCTCTGACGTGCATAGCTTCTCTAACTCGTCGATCCTACCAGCGTTGAATTCAGAAGCTTTCTCAAGGTCCACAATACTCTGGCCATGCGAAGCGACCGTTCGAATGATGCTCTCGATTTTGGTGTCCAGTTCAGCAATAGTGGCCTTAAGATCCTCAGCTATAGCAACACATAGCTCCCCGAAAGCCCGGGTAAGTTCTGTAAGTGTCACGTTGTTGCAGGTGCCTCCCGCCATGTCTGTCTCGTTGTTTAGTGGGGAGGAGGCCTCCGCTGTGGATTTATTGTCCTTTGGTCGCTTATTACTCGGCATTTTCATATAAAAAGTTATTATCTTGTATTAGAAAGAAACGTTTGTTGTAAAAAGTGCCATAAAGTAGGTTAAATTAGATTATTTCGCAAAAAAGTTGCTGGAGCCTCTCAAGCACAGCCGTTCACTCCAACATGCTAGCTCCGCCCTCTGAATGAGATTATATGAACAGGTGTGACCAGCACTCCTTCTCTGAGACTCTAGGAATATGGGCCTTGAGGAACAGTGAGAGCAGCTTGATCTTGTATCAAGTGGTCATGATTTAGTTGGTCCTTTAATATACAATACAGTATGCTGTCCTCCAGTCTTTCCTGTCTCTTCACTGAGGTGTCTAGGTGGATATGGGTTAGTTAGACTACTATCGTATCCTCATATCCTTCTTATAGGCTTAAAGGGATGCTTCGGGATTTTGTCATAATGGTATCCATGTGTTCATCTGACTCTGGGGAAGTAGACAGAGGGCCTCATTCCCAAAATCCCGAAGCATCCCTTTAAATAGTATCAAATGTAAATCTGTAAATTGTGATGATGATGATGACGATTATGATGATGATGACGATTATGATGATGATGATGATGATGATGATGATAATAGGCTACTGAAGGAACACATATAGGCAGCTGTCTGTGTAAACCACACCTCCGTGGCTGAGTGAGTGTGCTGTGCTGTTGGGTATATGTGAGGGGGCAGACAGCTAGCGAGGCCACACTGTGAATTATTTCTGAGGGAGAGATAAGAAAAAAAGAACACGAGGGGGAAAATGCATGTTGTATCTATAGGCTTGTTTCTGGGCTACAAAATGCCTGCTGCGCTTTCTCTTTCCCTAGACTCCATCCCATTCTCTGCTGTACATCACACACACATTTTATTACATTTACAGTCATTTCTCCATACTGCATAAGTGTGTAGTGGTTGGGCAGTATTTGTGCTGAATTTCCAAGATTATTTAGCAAAAATAGTATGTATGATATGTACATTACATTAATTAACTTCAGTATTTAGCAAGAATCACAGTTACTGTAGGATAATTAAAAAAACTGCTGACATGGCCATGGGGAAAAAATCCAGTATTGGTGTGGGTTAGGAATGGAGGTAATTACCAAAGCATAGCGTATGAAAAAGAGGGTCGCAAATGACTCAAATGATTCGAGGCTGGAGCAATATTGCGACATACCGTAATGTTATCCGCGCAAGCGGGCACAGCAGTTTATGACGGCAGCACACACATGCGGCAGCAGCGGTACATCGAGACAGAAACACACACACATCTCAGCATTATCACATTTTAGCCGTATTGTTTCCCGTCCGTTCCATCCAACAACACCCCCCCCCTCTCTCTCTCTCTCTCTCTCTCTCTCTCTCTCTGCGAGGAGGAATATCAACTGCAACTCCCCGGAAGGAAGGCGACGTCTTCGCATAGCCTGCTGCGGATGGATCAATAAACTAAGCCCCCTCTCTTCGAATGCTCCTTTGACATACCAACGGGGGAAGCCCATCATAAATCACACATTCTTACAAAGGAATCACTCACCCGATGTTGCTCAACGCCTGCTCGAATAGTTCCGTCTGCAGAATGTTCTGAGGCGGCGTAAAAGCCTCATTAAAATGGGATAGAACGGAGCTACAAAATTGACGCAATGTATCGAACTGCATTTTCCTCCTTTTTCCTTCGTGTCTTTTATCCTCAGTATGGCCCTTTTCCTCAAACACAATACATCCACCTGCGCTGCCTCGCTCTCCGTCCGGACCCGCGTCTGTTTATCTCCAGGGACGCATTAAACGCGAAGACGCCAATCAAGTTCCATATTTCTCCTGGTCTTGGTAGAAAGAGTCCTTAAATGAAAAGCAGTCGAGGCTGGAATGTACAGTCATAATGCTCCGAACTTAACCCGACAAAATCTAGCGGGCTGTAGCAGGATCTATTTGCAGTGGAGGTGAGGGGGGGAAGCAGCAGCGAGGCATCTTCCAGCAAAGCAAGCTTCACTTACCGGTGCATCAGGGGCAGCTCATACTCAACTCATATTTCTCTCTGCCTTTTAGAGCACGCATACAAACACACACATACATACACACACAACACGCAAGCATTCGTTCACGCACACGCTTGCCGTATCCTTCTCTTTCTCATACTCTGGACCGCGCACGCAGATACAATACATGGGCGCGCAGAGATGCTGTCGTCAGTGCTTTTGCCATATAGGACTGCCAACCATCAGCTCTCATAAGTAATAAGGGAGGAGGACAAGGCATTCTACTTCCTCTGGGAGAGGGGAGAGGGGGAGAGAGTCTGAGAAAGGGGAGACAAATAAAATGTGGAGGAAGAGATTCCAATCTAATGGGCCTGACAGAGTTTACTAACAAATCAGACTGGATGATCCTCAGTGGGAGGACAGGGGGGTTGTCTACTAACTCCAGCAGCTCATATGGGAGTTGCAGGCATTAAGCAAAGGGCCATTTAACACAGAAGAAATGGCAGGTGTGAGTGAAGGCCAACATGGATGGATGGATGCACAGCGTATGTATAACAAAGTTATATTCAATTTTATAAACTTGGTGGTTTGAGCCCTGAATTCTGATTGGCTGACAGCCATAGTATAGCAGACCGTGTACCACGGGTATGACAAAACATTTATTTGTACTGCTCTACTTACATTGGTAACCAGTTTATAATAGCAATAAGGCACCTCTGGGGTTTGTGATATATGGCCAATATACCACGGCTAGGGCTGTGTCCAGGCACTCCATGTTGTGTCGTGCTTATACCACATCCCCTGGCCATATACCACACCCTGTGCCTTATTGCCTAAAGATGCCTAGATGTGATTTGCACTTCTCTCTGATCAATGGTTTATATAACTATCAGAATAAACACTAAGCATACGGTTATTCTGTCATTTACACAGAGGTTCATTTGATGAATAAAAGGTGGATTTAATATAATATTAGATCACTTAAACCATAACCCCCAAAACATCCAGATTTATTGGTGACATTGGTAAACAGGACTGAGGACTCACTACGCCCTCCATGCTGCTGTACACCGTAATGCATCTCTGCAGGTGCCTCCACTAGCTTGGGTAGGAAACACCCATCTCACTTCATGACACCAATGTAACAAGTAACGGGCTGGATTTAAGCTCATGTTGGCTAGCTGTGTTTCTTTTGTCCTGCTAAGTAATACAATACTAATGCGCTGAACTTGGTTGGGTCTGGGGGCTGGGCTATAAGGTTGTGGTTGGGGCTGGGCTGGGGTATAAGGTTGGGGCTGGGCTGGGGTTGGGACTGGGGCTCAGCTGGGGCTAGGGTTGAGGCTGAGCCAGGGTTTGGGCTGGGTGGATAAACATGGGAAACCTTGAGAAACACAAGTAGATAATTATATTCTAATCCCAGCCTAATTATTGCTGTTTCATCAGTGTCTCCACACCCTGACTACCTCGTCGTCCTGGATGTTGGGTATCTGTGTGTTCATTTCAATGACACCTTCGAGACCAAGATAAATGTGACCCTTTCTGAAGTTATTTAACCTTATAAACAGGCTGTCAGCTGGAAACCTCTTTCTCTTTCAGTGGAATAGATTCTGAGTTCATTTACACATTCTTTAGATTAATGAAAGTGGTTTTTGGTGATTATGCAGTGGGAGTTCTATTTTATACATCATCACCATTGTCCCCTGAGTTCTCAGACAGGCCGTTTCCGGTTCTGTGTCGCCACTGAACTCAGTGCTGCCAAAGCCAGAATCGTTCACTGCTACCATTCTCCCTCTCTGCCATAAAGTCAATTAATATAGAGACAGAGCCACCGAACAACACAGTGAGCTCTGAGCTCACATCCCACAGCCTGATCTAACTAGTAATCAAATACAACAACCTCAGAATTAACTAGCTGTCTTTGTTGGCTGTGAGATGCTGGGTGTGTGTGTGTGTGTGTGTGTGTGTGTGTGTGTGTGTGTGTGTGTGTGTGTGTGTGTGTGTGTGTGTGTGTGTGTGTGTGTGTGTGTGTGTGTGTGTGTGTGTGTGTGTGTGTGTGTGTGTGTGTGTTTATTTAGCTGAATTCTGTTAAATAGTGAGAATGCTCATTGTTAAAATGCAGATTGCATCATAGCAGCTAGTTAGTTACTACACATTGCTCCTTTAAAACCTTATAAGGTAAAGCAGTTTCAATCAATTCTATTCTGCTAGACAGGTCCCAGAGTCCTACTCCAATATCTGTTTGAATATGTCCTAAATGGCACCCTATTCCCATTATGCTGCACTATTTTTGACCAGAAGTGCACTACTTTTCACCAGAAGCAGAAACCCATCACATTTCTTAATATTTGTGACCAACAGTCAACTGCCAAGTGGGCAGAATATTGTCCATATTGTTCTCTGTAAATATTGTCAATATTAATCTTTCCATTACTGTGTGTCTGGGAGTAAAAAGAGCCCAACACAAGGTCGTAATGGAAGGGAGAGGACACCGGCTTAATGAGTTGTGTCTCTAACCCCAGAGTGGCTACAGTACGGGAAAGGCTTGTTTGTCCCAGTGCTAGACTAGGGGGGACGCGGCCCATCAGGTACACCTTTACAAGGTCGACAGAGGAACAGGCGCGGAGGAGGAATGGGGTCGAGTGAAACACACCTCCTGTGTGTGGGTGTGGGTGGGTGTGTGTGTGTGTGTGCATCTACAGTATGTGGTGTGTGGAAAGCCTCTCTGTGGAGTGAATCACCCACTGGGCCCACAGTGCACTGGATAACACAACATACGACCCGCGATCCCTCTCTTCCCATCAGGAAGTCTGTTCCAGTGGGCAGAGAGGAACAGAGAGAGGAAGGAGCATCGAGGAACAGAGATGAGCAGAGAGGAACAGGGAGAGGAAAGAGCATAGAGGAACAGAGATGAGCAGAGAGGAAGGAGCATAGAGGAACAGAGATGAGCAGAGAGGTACAGGGAGAGGAAGGAGCATAGAGGAGAAGAGAGGAGCATAGAGGAACAGGGAGGTGCAGAGAGGGAGAAGAGAGGAGCATAGAGGAACAGGGAGGTGCAGAGAGGGAGAAGAGAGGAACAGGGAGGTGCAGAGAGGAGAAGAGATGAGCATAGAGGAACAGGGAGGTGCAGAGAGGAGCATAGAGGAACAGGGAGTTGCAGAGAGGAAGATGAGAGGAGCATAGAGGAACAGGGAGGTGCAGAGAGGAGCATATAGGAACAGGGAGGTGCAGAAAGGAGAAGAGATGAGTAGGGAGGAGTAGGGAGAAGAAGAGAGGAGCAGAGAGGAGTAGGGAGGAGAAGAGAGGGACATAGAGCAACAGGGAGGTGCCGAGAGGAGAAGAGATGAGCATAGAGCAACAGGGAGGTGCAGAGAGGGAGAAGAGAGGAGCATAGAGGAACAGGGAGGTGCAGAGAGGAAGAAGAGAGGAGCATAGAGGAACAGGGAGGTGCAGAGAGGAGCATAGAGGAACAGGGAGGTACAGAGAGGAGAAGAAATGAGCATAGAGCAACAGGGAGGTGCAGAGAGGAGAAGAGATGAGCATAGAGCAACAGGGAGGTGCAGAGAGGAGAAGAGATGAGCATAGAGCAACAGGGAGGTGCAGAGAGGAGAAGAGATGAGCATAGAGCAACAGGGAGGTGCAGAGAGGGAGAAGAGAGGAGCATAGAGGAACAGGGAGGTGCAGAGAGGAAGAAGAGAGGAGCATAGAGGAACAGGGAGGTGCAGAGAGGAAGAAGCAGAGAGGATCATAGAGGAACAGGGAGGTGCAGAGAGGAGTAGGGAGGAGCAGAGAGGAGAAGAGAGAAGTAGGGAGGAGCAGAGAGGAGAAGAGAGGAGTAGGGAGGAGCAGAGAGGAGAAGAGAAGAGAGAAGTAGGGAGGAGCAGAGAGGAGAAGAGAGAAGTAGGGAGGAGCAGAGAGGAGAAGAGAGGAGCAGAGAGGAGTAGGGAGGAGCAGAGAGGAGAAGAGAGAAGTAGGGAGGAGCAGAGAGGAGTAGGGAGGAGCAGAGAGGAGTAGGGAGGAGCAGAGAGGAGCAGAGAGGAGAAGAGAGAAGTAGGGAGGAGCAGAGAGGAGAAGAGAGGAGTAGGGAGGAGAAGAGAGGAGTAGGGAGGAGCAGAGAGGAGAAGAGAGAAGTAGGGAGACGCAGAGAGGAGAAGAGGGGAGCATAGAGAAGTAGGGAGGAGCAGAGAGGAGCAGAGAGGAGTAGGGAGGAGAAGAGAGGAGCAGAGAAGAGGAGATGGGAGCAGAGAGAAGAAGAGAAGAGAAGGGCGGAGCAGGGAGAAGCCGAGAGGAGCAGAGAGGAGAAGGGAGGAGCAGAGAAGAGGAGATGGGAGCAGAGAGAAGAAGAGAAGAGCAGGGTGGAGCAGAGAGGAAAAGAGAGGGGCAGGGAGGAGCAGAGAGGAGGAGAAGCAGGGAGGAAAAGAGAGGAGCAGGGAGGAGCAGAGAGGAGGAGGGAGGAAAAGAGAGGGGCAGGGGGGAGCAGAGAGGAAAAGAGAGGAGCAAGGAGGACAGGAAGGAGCAGGGAGGGGCAGAGAGGAGTAAAGACGAGCGGGTAGGAGCAGCGAAGAGCAGGGAGAAGCAGATAGGATCAGAGAGGCAGAATTGCAGGATAGCAGAGAGAGTAGGAAGAGGACATCTGTTCCTCCCAGGGCAGCTCACCATGACTGACCCCTGGGTTATGGAACGGTTGGAAATACCGTCCAGACCTGCCTGGGTTCAAAAAGCAGTTGTTTTCCTTCAAATACAATGAGCATTTGATTGAACCTTTCTAGGGTTCCAGATGGGCAGGGTTTGCATGTTTGGGACTATTCTGTTGGTTCCCTTTGCACCAGTCAAGATCAATGGAGAGCAAGTAAATATTTGATAGAAAACAAATACTATTTGAACCCAGGTCTGGACTACAGAGTACAGACTCAGAATGACACAATGAGGGGACTAGAGGAACATATTTCTGCTGTATGAGATGCACTAGAAAAATGTGTGCAGGGTCTCTCTCTCTCTCTCTCTCTCTCTCTCTCTCTCTCTCTCTCTCTCTCTCTCTCTCTCTCTCTCTCTCTCCTCCCTCCCTCCCTCCCTCCCTCTGTGTCAGTGGACTATGGAGAGAGGAAGGAGACACCGTGTGGTGATAAATGGAATTACAATAAATCAGCTGTGACGACACAAGCAAGCCAAGGCACAGAGAAAAAGGATTCACAAGCACAGCATAGAAGTGCAATCCAACAGCCAGTCTATTTTCTTATTCTTTATTTAAACATGTTGATCCCGATTTAGATCTATTTTGCGTACATTTTTGGAAGAAACAGTACAGTCTCAAACTCTCCCTTGTGACAACAATGACGTTATACAGCCAGGAAGTTCTTTCCCAACATGTTCCTGTACTATCTGTACCTGGCTGAAACATGCCTAGAGAACAGTAGGACAAAAAGTCTATCTAGTTATTGTGATGAGTTGCAGCCAAGGGCTTCTTCAACATGCCTGGTTTCTGCTGCTTCAAAGGAAGACACAGTGAATGCAGTATTATAGTCATCATCAGTCAGTTCACCAGCTAGGGAATCCCTCTAGCTGAGTTTGACTTAAGGGGAAAGATGAAAGACCAGTCATCCAGTGTGGGAGTCAGTGTGTGGGTGTGTGCTTGTACGTGTGTGTGTGTGTGTGTGTGTGTGTGTGTGTGTGTGTGTGTGTGTGTGTGTGTGTGTGTGTGTGTGTGTGTGTGTGTGTGTGTGTGTGTGTGTGTGTGTGTGTGTGTGTGTGTGTGTGTGTGTGTGTGTGTGTTTGTCTGTGTCTGTGTGTTTGGGTGTGTCAATGTTGAACTTATTTTAGGTAGTGGTGTCCATGTGTCTTTCCTGCTTCATGGGCCTCATGCATACACATCTGTGTGATCAAACTGTTTACCGTTCTCAAAAAATAAGTCATTTGCTAGGAGCCATAGCTTTTATGATTTTTATTTTACCCTACACTTTTCCCAGGCCCCGACCATCACTCCCTCCAATACAACTCCAGAGGCATTTCACCTGACACAGCTTGCTATAGGCAAGTGTGGGGCAAGTTTAGCCATTTTTTAAATTTATTTAGCACCACTATGTCAACGGAAAATATAGTCTTCTTTCTAACAAAGATATCTCCATATATTTCAGGATGTTGTGTATCCCTGGAAATAATGAGAACTCAATGTAAACGTAACAGTTTTGAAAACACAGCTTGTCCAAACAGTGGTCTCTTGGAACAACTTATGGGGTCAATTCAGCATAGGGACAGAGTAAATGGAGCCACCTTGGGGTAACCTTGTGGGTGATGGTGCTGGTAGGTCAAAGTTGAATTCATGGAATGCGGGTATGGTATATTGTACAGTGCATTCGAAAAGTATTCAGACCCCTTGACTTTTTCCACATTTTGATACGTTACAGCCTTATTATAAAATGGATTCAAATGTTTGATTGTTTCGTTAATCTACACACAATACCCCATAATGACAAAGCAAAAACAGTTTTTTTGAAATGTTGTCAAATATTTGAAAAAAAAATGTAAATATCACATTTACATAACTATTCAGACCATTTACTCAGTGCTTTGTTGAAGCACCTTTGGCAGCGATTACAGCCTAGAGTTTTCTTGGGTATGACGCTACAAGCTTGGCACACCTGTATTTGGGGAGTTTTTCCCATTATTCGCTGCAGATCCTCTCAAGCTCTGTCAGGTTGGATGGAGAGCATCGCTGCACAGCTATTTTCAGGTCTCTAGAGAGATGTTCGATCGGGTTCAAGTCTGGGCTCTGGCTGGGCCACTCAAGGACATTCAGAGACTTGTCCGGAAGCCACTCCTGCGTTGTCTTGGCTGTGTGTTTAGGGTCGTTGTCTTTTTGGAAGGTGAACCTTCGCCCCAGTCTGAGGTTTTGAGCGCTCTGGAGCAGGTTTTTATCAAGGGTCTCTCTGTACTTTGCTCTGGTCATCTTTCCCTCAATCCTGACTAGTCTCCCAGTCCCTGTGGCTGAAAGACATCCCCACAGCATGATGCTGCCACCATCATGCTTCATCGTAGGGATGGTAACAGCTTTCCTCCAGACGTGACGCTTGCCATTCAGGCCAGAGAATCTTGTTTCTCATTGTCTGAGAATCTTTTAGGTGCCTTTTGGACTCCAAGTGGGCTGTCATATGCCTTTTACTGAGGAGTGGCTTTCGTCTTGCCACTCTACCATAAAGGCATGATTGTTTGAGTGCTGCAGAGATGGTTGTCCTTCTGTAAGGTTATCCCATGTCCTCAGAGACACTCTGGAGTTCTATCAAAGTGACCATTGGGTTCTTGGTCACCTCCCTGGCCAAGGCCCTTCTCCCACGATTTCTTAGTTTGTGTCTAGGTTGATGATGATTTTCTTTTATTGAATCAATTTTAGAATAAGGCTGTAACGGAACAAAATCTGGAAAAAGTCAAGGGGTCTGAATACTTTATATCTTAAATGTACAGTTGAAGTCGGAAGCTTGCATACACCTTGGCCAAATACATTTAAACTCAATTTTTCACAACTCCTGACATTTAATCCGAGTAAAAAATCCCTGTTTTAGGTCAGTTAGGATCGCCACTTTCTTTTAAGAATGTGAAATGTCAGAATAATAGTAGAGAGAATTATTTATTTCAGCTTTTATTTATTTGTAACATTCCCAGTGGGTCAGAAGTTTACATACACTCAATTAGTATTTGGTAGCATTGCCTTTAAATTGTTTAACTTGGGTCAAATGTTCCGGGAAGCCTTCCACAAGCTTCCCACAATAAGTTGGGTGAATTTTTGGAACATTTTGGAACATTCCTCCTGACAGAGCTGGTGTAACAGTCAGGTTTGACCACCTTGCTCGCACACGCTTTTTCAGTTCTGCACAAATTTTCTAAGGGTTTGAGGTCAGGGCTTTGTGATGGCCACTCCAATACCTTGACTTTGTTTTCCTTAAGCCATTTTGCCACAACTTTGGAAGTATGTTTGGGGTCATTGTCCATTTGGAACCAAGCTTTAACTTTATGACTGATGTCTTGAGATGTTGCTTCAATATATCCACATAATTTTCCTACCTCATCATGCCATTGATTTTGTGACGTGCACCAGTCCCCCCTTCAGCAAAGCACCCACACAACATGATGCTGCCACCCTCGTGCTTCAAGGTTGGGATGTTATTCTTCGGATTGTAAGCCTCGCCCTTTTTCCTCCAAACATAACGACGGTCATTATGGCCAAACAGTTATATTTTTGTTTCATCAGACCAGAGCACATTTCTCCAAAAAGTATGATCTTTGTCCCCATGTGCAGTTGCAAACCGTAGTCTGGCTTTTTGATGGCGGTTTTGGAGCAGTGGCTTCTTCCTTGCTGAGCGGCCTTTCAGGTTATGTCGATATAGGACTCATTTTACTGTGGATACTTTTGTACCTGTTTCCTCCAGCATCTTCACAAGATCCTTTTCTGTGGTTCTGGGATTGTTTGCACTTTTCGCACCAAAGTACGCTCATCTCTAGGAGACAGAACGCATCTCCTTCCTGAGTATTATGACGGCTGCATGGTCCCGTGGTGTTTATACTTGCGTACTATTGTTTGTACAGATGAACGTGGTACCTGGAAATTGCTTCCAAGGATGAACCAGACTTGTGGAGGTCTACAATTTTTGGCTGATTTCTTTTGATTTTCCCATGATGTCAAACAAAGAGGCACTGAGTTTGAAGGTAGGCCTTGAAATACATCCACAGGTACACCTCCATTTGACTCAAATTATGTCAATTAGAAGCTTCTAAAGCCATGACATCATTTTCTGGAATTTTCCAAGCTGTTTAAAGGCACAGTCAACTTAGTGTATGTACATTTCTGACCCACTGGAATTGTGATACAGTGAATTGTGAAATAATCTGTCTGTAAACAATTGTTGGAAAAATTAATTGTGTCATGCACAAAGTAGATGTCCTAACCAACTTGCCAAAACTATAGTTTGTTAACAAGAAATGTGTGGAGTGGTTGAAAAACGAGTTGTAATGACCTAAGTGTATGTAAACTTCCGACTTCAACTGTGGATGCCTCTGTTCAATATCACTTACCCTTCCATTTCTTGACGAGTTGGTCTAGGACAGGGATGTTGTTTCGATGTGCCAATTCACAGACAAGTTCTCTGCTTTTGAGGATACTAAGCCCATGAAACTGGTCCTCAAGATGTTTGATATGTTTAGCAAGCTCAGATTCCATGCCATCGGATAAGGCCTTGTGTGTTTCTGCTACTCATCGTTGCCTCTGGTACAGGTACATTTTCATGTTTATTTTGTCCGTGTTCCTCTTCAGTGTCATTCAGTCTATTTGTTCATCCCTTGCTGCTGCTCAAATGGACTTCTTCCTTTATCTCACTTCCTTGGCTGCTCTTTCAAGAACTTTAAGGGGGGGGGGGGGGCTATACCCCTGCTTGTTTTACATTTGTGTACACAGGACATGATGGTGTCTGCTCTGTAACAATAACAATACACTCCTGAGTTCATACTGGAGGCATGACACATTGCAAAAATACTATGTACTGTATATTATGCTTAAAACGGACTAAATATAATAATAATTTGTATGGTGTATGGTGGCCATTGGTTTAACTTACCCCAAAAAGGCAAACATTTTGACAATATTAGCCTGCACAGCTAGAAGGATGCACTTTCATGCTAGGTTTAGGACCTCATATTGTAGCTTATAGAGACCCAACTGACGTATAAAACCATCTTAGAACCATCTTCTTTGGTTTAGATACAAGCATCGTGAAACCTATAACACAATAAATTCATTTGGCTTCATTAACTTCCTTATCAATTTTTCATGTGGTTTCTTCCTTCACAGACTCCATGAAATGATGACCTCATACTAAATATTTGGTCACATTATTCATTTTGTGTATGGTTTCCTAGAAACAAGGGGTGGCTCAACTAACCCTTTGGCTCAACTTACCCCACTCTCCCCTAACAGGTTTCACTTTTAACAGACAGTGTTCCTCCACAATAACGATCAAAAATGTTAAAACCAGCTCAAATCCCTGGGGAATTGTGCAAATATGTTTAACACACACAACCTTCCACACAGACACTGGACTCACCTGTCTATGTCCTGTCCTTGACCTGAGTGCCTCAGCCCTGAGCCGTTGTTGAGGGAGCCTTGTCTGGGGAGCCCGGGAGGTCTGCTTCTATCTGCTGATACGTCCCCCGGGGGCCCCTGGTAGAGGAGATCCTGCTGCAGTTTGGCCTTCTTCTCCTGGGGGGCCTCCTCGTGACGTCGACCCCTGGGGCCCTCAGACCCGCCCCGTGGCCCTGCGGCGCTGCTGTAGAACCACGCTCCCGACTTGGTTAGGATTTCTTGTTGTTTTCGGCACAAGTTGCATACCCACATAACCTGTACATAGAGGACAGAGGGGGTTAGATATCTGTGGTGGTGGTGGTGGTGGGCTTACAGCAATGAACTACAATGAAAGGAGTCATGGAATGGATCAACCCCTAGAGGAGACGTGCCAAGTATCATTAAAAAAGGATACTTGGACCTGCTAGATGTTGTAGGAAACAGTGTAAATATACAGATGAGGATATGAATGATTTGGTAATATTGCATACACATACAGTAGCCTGAGGGCAAGTGTTTAGGAGGGAGAGAATATTAGGATTGTATGTAGGACCATATCTCATCCAGGACATAATGTTGAGTTCACTGGACAGTCTGTGAGTATGATGAGGAATCTGAAGTTCATATGATCTACATCCCCCTACATTCTCAGAAAAAAGGATTCCAAAAGTGTTATTTGTCCGTCCCCACAGGAGGACCATTTATTCTTCCATGTAGAACCTTGTGTGGAAAACGGTTCTCAAACGGTTCTCCTATGGGGACAGCCAAAGAACCCATTAAGGCTCTAGATAGCGCCTTTTTTTCTAAGAATGTACATAATTACACCACTTGCTTATATGGGGTACCAGCCACAGAAATGAAATCACTAGACTGGGTTTCCCCATTCAAGTCAATTGGTTGGTAGTGTGTGGTTACAGAGTCATTGATTGGTGATTTTATTTCTATGGTACTAACTTTGTGGTGCACAATACTGTAAGTAACTGAATCTAAATAGGAAGCTAGCTGCAGCCCTACTGTTTAATACAGCTGTGTGTGTATAGCAGAGGGATGGGAGAGAGACTGTGTTCAGCAGCTCTACAGAGGAAGTAGCACTAACTGTGGTCTGCAGCCCCCTCCTTCCACATTAGCCTCATAAATCCAGGAGCCGACAAAAGCCCTGATCACTCCACCTCAGACGCAGCACAGCCGCCCTCAAAGCCCTGGTCTGCTTCGCAAATGGCACCCTATTCCCTACGTAGTGCACTATGGGCCCTGATCAAAAAGTAGTGCACCATATTTAGCATAGGGTGCCATTTTGGATGCAACCTGATCACTCCGCCTCAGGCGCAGCTCATCCAGCCTCACAACCGCCCACCCTAGTCTGGAGGAGGAGCGATGCCTAGTGGAAAGGAGGAAATGGGCAGCTGCCTGGCGCCTCTCTCTCTCTCTCTCTCTCTCTCTCTCTCAGGGCATCAGGGTCCATGAGGAACTCAGGCTGATGACCAGTGACTGACAGACTGACTGACAGCAGTGATGTACAGTAGACAGGCAGGCAGCTGCACTCAACCCAGCAGCAGTGTCCTCCAGTCGCTAGTTATAGCCTGACTCTGGCCCTGGTCCTATAGTCAGAGCATTGAGCTGACTCAGTACTGGAGTGCATTACTGTGATTACTATTGGCTGGGCTGGGCTTACACAGCACACTACACAACCCTCCACTGACTTAGTGGCTGGCTGGCTAACTGGTTGGCTAACTGGCTGGGGGTCATATGCCTAGTTAAATCAAATAAAATAAATGTTTAAATAAATCATATTCGGAAGGCATGACCAATGAGAGGTTGTCTCCTTACCACCCCAGCCAATCAGATGTCTGAACCACTGGGGTGGTGGCTACACTCTACTTCCATACTGCACACACACAAACACAACCTCCATACCAGTCACAAGCATGCACACACACACACACAACCTCCATACCCGTCACAAGCATGCACACACATACACACAACCTCCATACCCGTCACAAGCATGCGCACACACAAACACAACCTCCATACCAGTCACAAGCATGCGCACACACGAACACAACCTCCATACCAGTCACAAGCATGCACACACACACACACAACCTCCATACCAGTCACAAGCATGCACACACACACACACAACCTCCATACCCGTCACAAGCATGCGCACACACGAACACAACCTCCATACCAGTCACAAGCATGCGCACACACGAACACAACCTCCATACCAGTCACAAGCATGCACACACACACACACAACCTCCATACCAGTCACAAGCATGCACACACACACACACACACAACCTCCATACCAGTCACAAGCATGCACACACAAAAACACAACCTCCATACCAGTCACAAGCATGCACACACAAAAACACAACCTCCATACCAGTCACAAGCATCCGCACGCACATGCTACAACGCTACCTCCACACCAGGTCCCACTTCCTGTTCATTACTCCAATCTCCCTCTCTGCTTAAAACTTCTTAGGGATTAGCCCCCTTTTTTTTCAATGTTCGCCTAAAATGACATACCCAAATCTAACTGCCTGTAGCTCAGGCCCTGAAGCAAGGATATGCATATTCCTGGTACCATTTGAAGGGAAACACTTTGAAGTTTGTGGAAATGTGAATTGAATGTAGGAGAATATAACACAAGAGATCTGGTAGAAGAAAATACAAAGAAAAAAAAACATGTTTTTTTTCTACCACCATCTTTGAAATGCAACCATCTGTAAATAGCCCATCCAACCAAGATGCCTACCTCATCCCCATATGTTTTTTTTCTGCTCTTTTGCACACCAGTATTTCTACTTGCACAGCCTCATCCCTCAGATGTTTTTTAACATAACCCAGTTATTTCCCAGATAGAGAGAGCCTTGTACATCAGCCAGCATGGCATGATGTGACCTACTTATTTACTGTTCACAAGTGCAATTTACATAGAGTCAGTTCTCCAATCTGCCAACAATAATGAACCACATTCTGAGCTTCAGACTGTACATGCAGTGGGCTCTTTTATTTCATCAGCACATACCTAATAGTACATTAGTATTCCAAAGCAGACCAGGAAGACATACACACACAGGCCAAATGAATACTGAGCAGGGCATGCTAAGCCTAGCTCCGCCTCACACAGCGTTCCTATACAGGACTATATGGTGTAGCATCTGGTCTGCACTCAAACATAACCTGGATGACTAATGCACTAAAAAGTGAAAATGGTGAAAAATATAAGCAGTGGTTGATCACAGTAGAGATGACTCAATGATAAGGTTTTAGGTCGAAGCCATACTCCTTAGTCACATAGAAGTGGTGTCAGCACACACACACACACTCACACAGCATGTGCGCTCTAACAGTTTGTCCAGTGATGCAGCAGAGAGCGTCAGTTTGGCCCACTCTGACAGACTACTGTTAGCATCTGTAATAGTCACTAAACCAAACACACATACATACACACACACACACGCACACAGGTCAAGCAGCTGTACTGATTGCCAGAGGTGTGTTCACTGCAGCCAGACTGCAGTCCCTCCTCCCTCCTTCCCCATTGCCTAACTCTTCACGACTTAGTGCAGTCAGGGGGATGGGTGTGGGGGAGGAAGGGGAGAGGAAGGGACAGCCCCCCCCAGGCTGGGCCATTTCTCCCTGTGTTTGCACATTTCATAGTCATTGAACCTGCACCCAAATATAGAACATTAAAAAACCTAGTGCTCTAAACCTAGCGGAGGAATAGAAATGGCATAAATTTAAATGTCCCAGCAAATAAGGGGCGTCCTAAGGACATTCGGCGACGTTCCCATTAGGTCCAATAAAGGTTTTGGTGCGACATTATCGCACTGACGTTCTGAGAACGTTCTAGGAAAGCTACATGATAGTCCCACGGGAATGTTCTCTGGGGGACCTTTTTACAATGTTCTTGGGACATTGTGTCATGGTCTCCTGAATGTCCCCTGAATGTTCTTGGGACGTTGTGTCATGGTCCCCTGGAGGTTTTGGCTAGTTCGCGGTTTGTCCAAGGAACGTCCCCAAGGACGTTTTTAGGACGTTCTTTGGATGTTGTGTCATGGTCCCCTGAAGGTTTTGTCTAGTTCCCGGGTTTGTCCCGGGAAAGTAATTAAATTGTATGGGGTTTTAAGGTAAGTTAAACATGTTAACCCTCGCAAGGCTGCTGGCCCAGAAGGCATCCCTAGCCACATCCTCAGAGCATGTGCAGACCAGCTGGCTGGTGTGTTTACAGACATATTTAATCGCTCCCTATCCCAGTCTGTTGTCCCCATATGCTTCAAGATCACTACCATTGTTCCTGTACCCAAGAAGGCAAAGATAACTGAACTAAGTGACTACTGCCCCGTAGCACTCACTTCTGTCATCATGAAGTGCTTTGAGAGTCTAGTCAAGGATCATATCACCTCCACCTTACCGGCCACCCTAGACCCACTTCAGTTTGCATACCGCCCCAATAGGTCCACAGATGACACAATCGCCATTGCACTGCACACTGCCCTATCCCATCTGGACATAAAGAATACCTATGTAAGAAGGGTGTGTGCTCAGCCCTCTCCTGTACTCCCTGTTCAGCCACGACTGCATGGCCATGCACGCCTCCAACTCAATCATCAAGTTTGCAGACGACACAACAGTAGTGGGCTTGATCACCAACAACGACGAGACAGCCTACAGGGAGGAGGTGAGGGCACTAGAGTGTGGTGTCAGGACAACAACCTCTCACTCAACGTCAACAAAACAAAGGATATGATGTTGGACTTCAGTAAACAGCAGAGGGAGCAGCCCCCTATCCACATCGACGGGACAGCAGTGGAGAAGGTGGAAAGTTTTAAGTTCCTCGGCGTACACATCACAGACAAACTGAAATGGTCCACCCACACAGACAGTGTGGTGAAGAAGGTGCAACAGCACCTCTTCAACCTCAGGAGGCTGAAGAAATTTGGCTTGTCACCCAAAACCCTGATAAACTTTTACAGGTGCACAATCGAGAGCATCCTGTCGGGCTGTATCACCGCCTGGTATGGCATCTGCACCGACCTCAACCGCAAGGCTCTCCAGAGGGTGGTGTGTCTGCACAACGGGTGGTGTGGTCTGCACAACGGTTTCATCACCCGGGGCCAACTACCTGCCCTCCAGGACCCCTACAGCACCCAATGTCACAGGAAGGCCAAAAAAATCATCAAGGACAACAACCACCCGAGCCACTGCCTGTTCACACCGCTTTCATCCAGAAGGCGAGGTCAGTACAGGTGCATCAAAGCTGGGACCAAGAGATTGAGAAACAGCTTCTATCTCAAGGCCATCAGACTGCTAAACAGCAATCATTAACTCAGAGAGGCTGCTGACTACATTGAGACCCAATCACTGGACACTTTAATAAAGATCACTAGTCACTATAAACAATTCCACTCTAAATAATGCCACATTCATAATGTTTACCTATCTCACATCACCAGTATATACTGTACTATATTGAGACCCAATCACTGGACACTTTAATAAAGATCACTAGTCACTTTAAATAATGCCTCTCTAAATAATGCCACTTTAATAAAGATCACTAGTTACTTTAAATAATGCCTCTCTAAATAATGCCACTTTAATAATGTTACATATCTTACATTACTCATATCACATGTATATACTGTATTTCATACCATCTATTGCACCTTGCCTATGCCGCTTGGCCATCGCTCATCCATATACTTATATGTACAGATTCTCATTCATCCCTTTAGATTTGTGTGTATTAGGTAGTTGTTGGGGAATTGTTAGATTACTTGTTAGATTTGTGTGTATTAGTTAGTTGTTGGGGAATTGTTATATTACTTGTTAGATATTACTGCACTGTTGGAACTAGAAGCACAAGCATTTCGCTACGCTCACATTAACATCTGCTAACCATGTGTATGTGACCAATAAAAAAAAGATTTTGATTTGAAGTGATACACTGTTAAGCTAAAATAGTGTAAAAATCTTTACTCAGCGAGATACCTAGTCAGTTGCACAACTGCATGCCTTCAACCGAAATGTGTCCTCTGAAACAGAGAGGTGTGGAGGGGCTGCCTTAAATGACGTATGGGGGGCAGTTGTGCTCCTCAGTTTTGCTCAAGAGCAGAACTGCAGATTTTTCCATCTTACCAGTTTGGCGATTCAAACCAGCGACCTTTCGGTTACTGATGTGTGCTGGAGCATAGGTACTGTATGCTACTGATCTATTGTATTAGGTTACGATGGGTACCATCAAGCTGTTTAGATTGATATGTCATTTGTTATCTAATGTATTTTCATTTAAACTGAAGGTGGGTTCATACATCCTTATCATCTTTCGCATTTGCATTTGGTCCCATACAAAGATATTATACTCCATATTTTATTCCATCTATTTACTCCATCTAATCCATCTGGACTTGAATCAATAACTTCTATCTAAGATGAGCATGCCTAGCGTTCAGACAACCTCGTGTGTTGCAAATCTCTACAGCCAAACAATGCTATAGCCTATTTCAAGGGCGGTGCCGTGGTGGTGCTTTCGATGACCAATCTAGTGTATGGTCATCACTTTCTAAGAGACAATTTACAGCATTGACTGAAAGTCCTTTAAGATAGAGAGCAGCCTTCAGCTATCCCCTTTTTTTGCTGAGCTTTGTTTAGCTGTCAAGCATGTGGTGCTACACTACATCAAAGTAAAATGAACAGGGGAGGGAGGAGACAATCGTCTCTTTCTGATACATATGTTCCAGTAGCCAATACTCAGTCAATGAGCTCTCTCTTGTGGCCAAGAAGCAGCACTACACCACAACAGCATCCGAACAAAACAGTTGAGGGGAGCAATGATATTATCAAACTTCAAAGCTAAAGGACAATGAAAATACCATGGTGACCATTTTTAACTATTAAGAGAATTGCAACCATTGTTGAATTACTTGAGTCCAAATAGTGACTGTTCTTTCGGAGACAAAAACACATACTTGGTATCATATCCTTCAGACTAAATGCATTCCCAACCATCGAATGTTACTGTATCTTGTTCATAGCATTCAGAGAACAAAAATATCACGTACTATAAAGAGATGTGCGTCATAGTAAAATATTAATGTGATGGTGAATAGACTGTCATCCGTATCATATTGCCTGTTTCCCTCCCAGTCTCACCTGGCCTGAACTTAACTGAGCTCATTAAAAACTCATAGTTTAAGGGAACATGTCTGGGAACATCTTGTCTTTGAAGCTGAGTTTGCACTTGAGTCGACTGTGTCTGAAACATACAGAACCTAATCCATCATTCGGCACTCCTTTTTCCCCCATGCAACACACGTTTTTATGTGTGTTATTAAAAACGTGTGATAAACGATATATAACCTAAGATGAAATATACCACATTCTTCTAAATGTGTGTGTGTAAAGATCTCAAAAAGACAGAGGGAAACACGTATTAAAGTATGTTTCCTGAAACCGTGTAGCCTAAATAGAGGTGAAAGAAGAGCCGAATCTCACATGCTCAAACACTGTCTGGCACGTGGTGCATCACATTTGAATGAGGTTCTAAATTTAGTGTGTCGGGCGCGCGGTAATAATAATAGACTTGATGCATAAATGTATGCCCCGTTATTTTGACCGAAGTCCAGAAAGACTTGAGAGAGAAAGATGAGAGCGGCTTGAGAAATGGAGAGACTGGATTCACACAGGGATATATGGCAGATGTCTTTCACAGACCCCCCTAAGCCCTGTGACATTATTTACAAAGCCAAAGTCTATTTTTGGTATTAGTTAAGCATTTGGCATGCAAAGTCGGCTTATCAAAGCGCTGTTCACGGTTTCACATACATTTTAGAAAATACCATATATATTCAGAATTTCAGAGCACATGATGTAATGAGAACTTTCACCGAAAATGAGCACTACATAGCCTAAAACATCCATATAAACGTGTTCAGACTACCAGACTATAACAAGGTGTTTATAACATGTAGGCATTTATAATAGCATATAATTCATTCATCATTGGTCATATTATCATCTACATTAAAATACTCTGACTACTTATGCAAACATTGCACAACAGTCTATAGCCTACATGTGCATTGTAAATGCAGTATCCAAACGGCTGATTGTGAGCCCAGCGTATTGAATGACTTGCAGCCAAGACAATCCATTTTACATTTATCTTACCCATGGTAACGACGGGAAGCATCGTGTCCGTGCAGGAAAAACAATGTATGTAATCCTAATTTGGTGGAAATGTTACGGGGCAGCGTGCAGTAAAATCAGGAGGAGACAGACTGAGGCGCCGACCTTCAACACCGTTCAGCACCGCGGACAGTACCTAGTCTGACAACAGGCAGGCAGCTAGCTCTGCTCAATGTAGCCCGCGTGAAGGTTACGCGATGCTAATAATGTATGTGATTTGTCCAGGCTGCAAATAATACCACCCAGTCAGACAGTCTTAAATTCCAACCATAATTATTTTCTAAACAGATTATTTACAGAAAATAACAAAATACGTGTCTGCCACGATGTCAAATAGAAAACGATACAGCCCCTTCATAAATGCAGTAAAGGATGTCAAATAGAAAACGATACAGCCCCTTCATAAATGCAGTAAAGGATGTCAAATAGAAAACGATACAGCCCCTTCATAAATGCAGTAAAGGATGTCAAATAGAAAACGATACAGCCCCTTCATAAATGCAGTAAAGGATGTCAAATAGAAAACGATACAGCCCCTTCATAAATGCAGTAAAGGATTCCAAATTTGAAACGCGGCACACAAAAAATAAGCATACAGAAGCAGCTTCGTGGGAGGAAAGATGTGCAAGAGTGAGCAATAAAACGTGCAATCATGTTTTACCGCCGCTGTATTAGACCTACTAGTTAAGTCTTCATTACTAATAGATGCGGGTGTGAGTCTCCCGCTACCGAGGATTATTGAGCTCATTATAAATGCAGCGCGTCCCCCCATGGTGCTGGGCGGCCCAACTGTGCTCAAAGAATCCAGTGTGTGCCCTTACACGCCCGTGACGCTCAGGGACTCACCAAGCTAATTCTGATGCCCCACAACAACGTGTTCTTCTAAATTCACTGAAATATTAGGCTATTTTTACTTTGATGAGTCCAGAAAGATCCAATAAGTGTGAGTTCTGTTCGTTTGCAGCAGAGTGAATGAAAGCTGAGAGCCAAGAGCATCACAGCACATGTGATGTCCTCAAAAGTCACGTTAATCACGAATGACTTGGTCTCAGGAGACTTGATTCCTGAGGCATTTTTTAGCAACATCAGAGGAATTGAAATGTTGAACAGTCCTACTCTAAGGACTGAGGAGGGTGAGGGATTCTGGGGGTTCAAAAAATGTACATAGAGCACTGTATGTCTTTCAAAGGCTCCATCTATATCTCTAAAATCCTTCATGGTGTAAGTTTTGTCTACTGTGTAGCAGCTGAGCCTAGACTATACTGACCTGTGGTTACATATAAAGGCCCTCAGTACTGTCCAATCAGACTGGATGTCATTCACCTCTTTACTGTAGGCTAATATCAAGCAATGATATATAACAAAAGATCATGTTTTATTGTCATAACCATGAGTCTGATAGGCTATACTAGACTACATAAGAAAATAAATCATCCCGGGACTCAGTTTAATGTAGCTCAAATCCATCTCAAACCTTCACTCCTGCTTCTTCTCCTGCCTCTCTGTGAAACTCTCAGCAGCAAGTCTGTCCTATCGTATTCCAGTGTCCAACAGCTCTGTTAGAGGCCCCAGACACTGAGGCATGTAAATATTGATGCCGTTTCACAGAACAAGAGATCTCTCATCACGGCTGCCACTGGTTGTGGGAAGGAAAGAGAATACTGATGGAAAAAGGACCGATTTCACCACCACCACAAGCACCTCTTTGACTGACACACAAGCTTTCAGACGTGACAAGCTACTGCAGGTGGTTGGGCTGACCAAAACATGCCCAACTGAGCTATATAGTCTTAGTTATTAAACTTGCAATAACATAACATCTATTCTTATTATGAGACTCTGAAAAGTGTTGGGTGTGAGTCTGTGTGTACGCAGCGTGTGTGTGTAAACATGAAAGGGCTTTATTGTGTCCAACGTGTAGGGCTCTTGTCAAAAGTAGTTCACTATATAGGGAATAGGGTGCCATTTGAGACATCCTTTAGGTCCATGGGCCCTGCCCTCAGAGGCCCAGCAGTCGGGCCCCCAGTGACATCACCCTCCTTGGGTTGAAAAACTATCTGGTCACCCAGCCCTGTCTGGGAACCAAACCCCTGGATCAGCTGGCCCTGAGGGCTCTGTGAGGGCTTGGAGCCCTGCAACTAGATACAGGGGAGGCTGTGTCCGTGTAAACAATGTCCCTCTGGCTGAGACAGCAGCACATCTATTGAACTTATGTACACCTCCACCTCCACCATCCATCCATCTCCATCTCCATTCCCCTATTGCACCTCCTCCACATCCAGACTAGTAATAACAACTGTTTTCCTTTCAAATACTTTAGCTGCATGTGCCATTTGAGATGAAACCAATGTATTTTCATGGCCAAGAAGACAGATCGCGACAATACCAGGCTAACAGTGGGCAGGGCAGCAGTGGGCCTATCCTCCTATCCTTTGATCTGATCCCAGGGCAGATCTGCCAACACTCCTGCTACTCATCACACTGTCCCAACCCTACTACTGCTGCTGCCTCCTGCCAGCCCACAGCCATGACTCAACACCATCTGTAGGCTACAACTCTGGAGGAAACCCATCCTCCACCCATAATCAGTCAACAACAAAGACAGACAGGCAGCCTTGGCAGCCGACGGACAGAAGGCCCAGTGGAGGTGGACTCTCAGCTCAGTCATAGCTGTTAAGGGGAAACTTTGACAGGGATTTGGTACAAACTTTGCATTGAAAATGGAACAAAGACACCGAAATATATTTTCTGACATATGTTCCATTTTGGTCTGGCCTTCAACATGATATAATTGACTCACAGATGTGATTGGTCAAAAATCATGTATTCAGGGTACTGTATGTGTATATTACAGTCTGAGAAGCATCTCATGGGGGTGAAGGAGTGATGCTTCTATTCAGTCTTTTCTTAGTCGAGATGCGAAAAAGGTTGGAAAAGGATTTGCTAACCACTTTGTCCTCCTGTTGCAATTCCGCGAGAGCAGGAATGCAGCAGACAGAGATAGAGGGAGTGGAAGACAGGGGCAGAGAAAGAGAGAGAGAGGAAGAAAGGAAAGGGGAGAAAGATTGTGAGTGACATTAGTACACTTTGACACATCGCATTCCGACAGTGAGGGTATTGGACGGCACCAAGCATAAACACTCAGTCACACAATAATAAATCAAGGCTTACTCTGTAGGAGGATTTCACAACAAGGTTAGTTAGTTAGACAGTGGAGCAGCATGGTAATACACAGCAGACATGAGATTTAGGGCTGTTGTGAGATGCCAGGGGAGAAGCTCCCCCCAGTGGTAAAGAAAGAGATTTACATTTGACATAATTAGGAGACCCTCTTATCCAGAGCAACTGCGGTTAAGTGCCTTGCTCAAGGGCACATCGACTCTGGGATTCAAACCAGCAGCCTTTCGACTACTGGCCCAATACTTTTAAATGTTTGTTTTTTTTCACCCCTTTTTTCTCCCCAATGTTGTGGTATCCAATTGGTAGTAGTTAGTCTTGTCTCATCGCTGCAACTCCCGTATGGACTCGGGAGAGGTGAAGGTCAAGAGCTATGCGTCCTCCGAAACACAACCCAACCAAGCCGCACTGCTTCTTGACACAATGCCCTTCCAACCCGGAAGCCAGTCGCACCAATGTGTCGGAGGAAACACCGTGCACCTGGCGACCGTGTCAGCATGCACTGCGCCCGGCCCGCCACAGGAGTCGCTAGTGCGCAATGAGATAAGGCTATCCCTATTCCTTGACAAGGCTAACCCGGACGACGCTGGGCCAAATGTGTGCCGCACCATGGTCCTCCCGGTCGCGACCAGCTGCGACAGAGCCTGGACTCGAACCCAGAATCTCTAGTGGCACAGCTGGCACAGCTAGCACTGCGATGCAGTGCCTTAGACTCCTGCGGCACTCGGGAGGCCCTGCCCAACACTTTTAACTACTAGGATACCTGACGCCATGCTAAAAACAAGACCTGAAGAAATCACTGCACTAGAATCATCCCTCACCAGATTCACAGTCATGCAGAGAATATGAATGGGAGAAACATTGGTAGGAGTTGGTATATGGTATAGATCGTCAGTAGGGATGTGTTGTGAGCTGCACCACTGTCTGTATCTGGCTTGAGGCCCCGTTTCTGATTTCACACTAATGTTTCATAACCCAGTGGAGGATTTGATTTGAGACAGAAATGGATGGACTAGTCAGGCTATTTTTGGGACCCAAGAGAGAGTATCAGCAAAAAAACACTCTCTCACGACAGCTGGACTGGACTGGCCTGCATGTGATTGTAGAAAACGAATTGTATTGACAAATTACTTCCACCTTCCCACTGTAATCTTACAAGAGGACAATCACTACAAAACATTTTTCCAGGTATGCATGCGTGTGTGTGTGTGCGTTCATAGACACAGACAAACATAGGTAGTAGCTAGGCTCAACCTCCTCACCTTATTTGACCGCAGAGACACTCGTCCTCCGCACCGAGCACAGAATTTCGTTTGGCAATATGAACAGAGGTGGCCGCAGCCGTCAGCGAATTTGGTTTTGTGGCAAATCCCGCAGGTAGGAGAGTCATTGGGGTTCTTCTGGGGTTCTCCGGTCGTCCCCGTCTGCGGGGTCGTATCGTCCCCCATCTTCTTCACCTGGTCCTTGTAGCTCTCAAACTGCTGGTGCAACTTCCTGCAAGGAAGGAAGCAAGAGAGGAGCGCAGTTAGGAAAAGATCAGTTCAGAACAGAAACTTTGTCCTAAATGGCTCTCTAGTCCCTAGTTCCGTTAAAGTGCACTACTTTCGCCAGAGTATAACAATGCACTTCAGGGGATAGGAAGTCATTTCAGATGTCTTTGTGCTGTAACTGCAGGATGTTGTGTGAGGTCCATTAGTGTTGGTAGACAGTAAAGCAGCATATGTAGCTCTGATTCCTTTCTAAGAGAAATGTAGGGAACACTTTCTATGAGGAATATGCTTTATAATGGCCTTGATTATATACTTTATACTTATAGAAAGTGGAACCAAAAGGTTTTGTCAACCAAATAACCTACAGTTTGTTACACACAACTGTCAGAGAAATGTTTGTATGTTCTGCATTGCATATTGTTGTATTGTCACTATAGTTCTCCATTCACATAGAGCTGCACCCATCTTTACTGAAACAAGGCGGGCCAGGTTGGAAGGTATAGAGTTTGCATCGCAAGTTTAAAAGCCTAACTTAATTCCACTTACTCAGGTTCCCGGCGTTTAATGAATCATTTGTACCTGTGTTTCTATTTCAGGGCGGGAGACGTAAGCTAATACAGCCCTCCAAATGTCAATGCCCACACTTCAGTGGAAAGAACACATCAAATCTGTTTACACAGCAACAACATCATGACTAGGTAGCCTACACTACAGCATCCATCCAACCATCGGGCTAACAGTGCCTTTAGACAGTCCAGAGGAATCAGACTATTGAGTAGGCCTCCATGTGGATTACTGAAACAACGGTACCCTTCAAAAGACTTTGTATACGGCCCAAATGGCACCCTATTCCCTACACAGTGCACTACTTTTGACTAGTGCCCTGTGGGAAAAGGGTGCCAAATAAAGAAAAGGGGGTCATTTGGAAGGAAGCTTTTAGCTCAACGTTCTCTTTTAATCTGCACTGCCTGCTCAAAACACTAGATGTACATTCAGTGTCATCTTTGTCTAAACTCTCCCAATACACCCACACATGACAGGTCCAATCGGACCTGAGGACCAGAGGACCCTGAAACGCAACCTCACAGACAGACCAGCATGCATTTTGTATGACACATGTCAATCGGGTGTATCCTTAGAAACTAAAACCCTGGCTGACTTCATGTTATGGCGATTAGAATTGGTTTCGTCTCCACATTTTCCCCTGCAACATTCATTAGTCACGTGAATTATTAACCAGAGCTATCATTTTTACCGTCCGTATGCATGGCCTGGTGTCGCGTAGGTGATAAACATGCTGCCTCCTCTTTCCCACAAACAGGCCTTTTATTTAGATCCCAAATGTAATTGGTGCGTGACTCGATGTGGCTGGGCCTTGTCTGATGACGATCACCCTGCTGAACACTAGATAGAGACCCTGGATGGCACCTCTCTGTGTCACACTGCCACACTGCTCTGCCCACTCTGAATGAACACTGGGCTACTACTGTCACTATATACTGAACATAGATTAGACCTGGGACGTGGTGGTGTGGTGTTGTTTATCACACAGACAAACACACAGATACCTGACCAGTACTGCGCTTCTTTCGGTAAGTACGAGGAGTTGGCTCAGGTCTCCAACCTGACTCTGCCACACTCCCTGTGTGCCCCCCAAAACATTTTTTGGGGGGGCTGCCTCTCGTGCCTGTCGCGCTGCTGTGCTGCCTCCTCATATTGCCGCCGCTCAGCATTCGCTGCCTCCAGCTCAGCCTTGGGGCGACGATATTCCCCAGCCTGTGCCCAGGGTCCTTTTCCGTCCAAAATCTGCTGCTGCCCAATACCACGCTGCTTGGTCCTTGGTTGGTGGGTGATTCTGTAACGCTCGTCGTGGGTGGAAGAAGAGGAGGACCAATGCGCAGAATATACACAACCCAACCAGCCGTACAGCTTCTTAACACAGCGCGCATCCAACCCGGAAGCCAGCCGCACCAATGTGTCGGAGGAAACACTGTGCACCTGGCAACCTTGGTTAGCGCGCACTGCGCCCGGCCCGCCACAGGAGTCGCTGGTGCGCGATGAGACAAGGACATCCCTACCGACCAAGCCCTCCCTAACCCGGACGACGCTAGGCCAATTGTTCGTCGCCCCACGGACCTCCCGGGCGCGGCTAGTTACGACAGAGCCTGGGCGCGAACCCAGGGACTCTGATGGCACAGCTGGCCATTAACCACTGCGCCACCCGGGAGGCCCCCTAAGTATGATTCTCAATCAGAGACAACGAACGACACCTGCCTCTGATTGAGAACCATACCAGGCCAAACACAAAACCACAACATAGAAAAAAGAACATAAACTACCCACCCAACTCACGCCCTGATCATACTAAAACAAAGACATAACAAAAGAACTAAGGTCAGAACGTGACATCCGATGCCAAGAGGTGGGTCTTTAAAATGTTTCTTCCCATGGCCAGAGACTTGGATTGTCCGGCCATGCACTACCGAAGTCATAGTAAAACTCCTTGCTATTTTTATCTCACTCGAGTTATGAGGGGGTCCCTGATGAATTTGTTATCGCAAAAGGGGTTACTGGCCCCAAAAAGTTTGAGAACCGCTGGTTTAGTGGGCATATAAAGGCTTCTATATTCACTAGAGAGAGTCACTAGAGAGCTGCCATTCAAGATGCAACTCTCTTTAAACCAGGAAGAGGGTTAGGAAGAGGAGAGGGGTAGGAAGAGATAGGGAGAAGAAGAACGAGAGGGAAAGGAGGGGTAGGTAGAGGAGATGGCCAGGGAAAATATGGAGAGGAATAGAGTGAGAAGGAGGAGGAGAGAAATGGAGGAGAGAGAAATAGAGGAGGGGAGAGGAGAGAGGGGAGGAGAGGGGTATTGAGAGGTTCAGGCAGCTGGTGGATGGCTCCCGTTCCTCATCCGTCTCCCTCTCGGTCAAACCTGGTCAAACGCGCATGACACAGCTGACATGTAATCATATGCTGCTCATTGTATCAGCTCTGGCTGTCTATCCGACCCTTCTTTCCTCTGAACCACACTAACACAGGCTGCATAAACAGGCTGAAACATGAGCCCTGCCCTGTCCTCTACTGTATACCGTATGACGGAGCTAACATAGTATCCCTACAGGGACCCAGCCAAGACCGGAAACTCAATACGTGTCTGCCTGTTGGCCTTAAGTATGAACTCAGGGGGTTATTTTATCAAGACATGCCTTTTAAATTATTAAAATGGTGTTCCTTGTGGATGTCAGACTGGGTGACATAACATTGATGTCACCATCTGATGTCATGTTTCTGTGATATAGCACAGTCACGGTGCACGTCAGATGCATTTATCCAACCACAATGCAATATTGATATAATCTGTTCCTATTCTAGCACTATTACAGTTTTAAAATGTTAATGGCTGTCACTTAATCAAAAATGTATCATGCATTTTATAGATGAAATGTCTTGTATTCTTCACCATAGTAAAATAAACCTAAAGAATATGGTAATTTTCCTGAAGAAAAATTGTGTGCTTGCTCCAGCTGTCCAAAATTATCATTTGAAAGCAGACTTGACTCTTGGCCATATGCAGCGCGTCCATATGGTTTATCCTAAAGTAAATTGAATTAATTGCCAAAATTATATAGCCTAATACAGAATAGTCTACACAGAAATACATAAAATCATTACTACACCAAAAAGCTTCTTAAAAATAATAAAACCCTGTGGATTGTTTAAATCGCATAGCCGGAAGGGTCCTCAATTTGGGCAGCGTGCACGGGAAATACCGAATAGATGATTGTTGAGTTGCGAATGTCAACGAAAGAGAGTCCCAGCCAGGCATATCGCAATATTTCAAAATACAATCGCGTGAAAACATTGGTGGAAAAGCAAATGGCTATTTTTGTATGGAGAACACCATCAAAAGACTAATCTGCCTGTTATAAAAATTCTCAATTTATTTGAGCGAATAGTAAACTATTTTAGCGGAGCATCGGCCGTATCCCCGGCGAGTGTGCATATTCACTGTCTTTATCATTGGGTCCATTTTTGGACAATCATTTCCTCTTCCATATTGTCTTTCTGGCTCCTCTTTTCGTAGACCTATTAGATAGTATTGACCTATTAGATTTTATTGATCTGTATGACAGTCAGCAGAGTTTAAGATACCCTGTAATTTTGTCGTAATAAAATATTCAGCCTCAAGCTCTACAATACAGTGAATTGCTCTTGACTCTGTGTATCATGCAGGCCTTCGTTTTGTCACCAATCAGAGATGTCTATCTAACTCTCCATTGTGATCTGTCGGGTGAACATCAATAGCAACACGCAATAAAACTACCATTTGATCTATCCTCTCTTCTAGCTTGAAATAAAAACACATACAAGCTCAGATCTCAATCTTGTTTTAGGCTAAGAGTCACGGAAATTTGAACTGAGTATGGAAAAAGGTCCTGTCATTACTCAGCCCCCATGTCATGGAATTCCCTCCAAGACAACATAAAACTCAATGACCTGGTGTCCCTGGAGGAGGAACAGGTAGTTGAGACATGTCATCGTTTCTAATTGTCACCCCATGTCAATAATTTGCCGTGCCTTATATAAGGAAGACCTTTGTTTTACTACACTCACACACACACATCCACTGTTTGTTTGCTGTTGTATTTGTGCTGTTGCCAGTGACTTCTGTCTGTGTTGTCCGTTTTGGCTTACAAAGTTTTTTTGTCCTAGCCCAGAAGGCTTTTTGCCTCTTGCCAGGCCGTCGTTGTAAATAAGAATTTGTTCTTATTAACTTGCCTGGTTAGATAAAGGTTAAATAAAACAATTAAATACATCTCCAGTCATATAAAGTGGAGTAGAATTGCATGAAATGTGTTTATAAAAGCCCATATATTTCCCAAACAGTGATTGAGTTATATTATTAGCATAAATCGTGACTATCCCATCGACTCATCACATTGGGAATAGCAGACTATCTTACATAAGTCTGCAAAAGTGGTGATGCATGGAATGCTTTATTATAAAGGATCATTTTTATGGTGAAAATGAGCTTCCCCAAACTTGAGACTCATGCGCCGCCTATGCTCTTGGCAGTATCTGACAGGTCAGAGGTCAAACATGTTGTACAGACCACACTAGTCAGCCATACTGTATGTTTAGGCCTACTACAGTAATCTTACTTACGTCTCAGGCTCAGACACAGGCTCAGGCTCCTTCTCATTTTGGGACTTTTGCTGAGGTTGCAGAACGTTATTTACCAGCTCAGTGATCCCACTAAAGGGACTAAACCACCTGTTCAAATAAGTAAGCAAACAACATGACTGTACACCACACCACAGAAAGATTAAGAATCAACACATTGTCTGGGCTGGCTGAGACAAGGGAATCCCCCATTAAAGCACACACACCCAGCAAGGCTTACACAAAGTCAGAGTGGCGGTACTGTACGGAAGCCTAGCAGGGACATTCATTGTGATCACAGCAGACCAAGAAAGAGGACCAGTCAACCACATCCACAACCACAGAAAAAGAGGAGGAGAGGAAGTATAAAAGCAGGAAAGAAGTTACAGCCAATGGAAATGGGAATTGCATTGAATGGTCAGCCAATAGTTAGGAAGGTGGTAGTGGATAGTGGTAGTATAGTAGTAGTATACCGTTTTCATATAGATCAGATAGTTGCTGTGTTTAGAGGTAGATTTGGACACAATGCAGGACGGAAGGTAGCTGACTAGAAGCATCCAGTTCACACATGGATGAGGAAGTAAGGAGTCTGAAGGTGAAGCTCCCTTACAAGCTAATCAGAATGCAAATGACACAACAGGGCGAGCCAATATCAGAGGAGAAGGGGCGGGGCCCACTGTGACAGGAAGCTACATTGACCAACAGGAAGAAGTGTCAAAGCCTAGAGCACTCTGGGTAATGTGTTACTTACTGTGCCGGCTGAGGCTTTTGTTCTTCTTTGACCCTAAAAAGATAAGTGTGGACAGCTCAGTGCTCAGTGCAACACAACACAAAGACATGGAGAACACACACAAAACAACACAAATAAATACATACATAGACATATAAACAATGACGATGACGAGGATGAACATAATTACTGAATATTGTAATAGCTTTAAAGCATACAGTATAATCAAGATATCAGTGATGATGATGATGATGATGATGATGATGAAGAACATAATTACTGTATATTGTAATAGCTTTAAAGCATACAGTATAATCAAGATATCAGTGATGATGATGATGATGATGATGATGATGATGATGATGATGATGATGATGAACATAATTACTGTATATTGTAATAGCTTTAAGGCATACAGTATAATCAAGATATCAGTGATGATGATGATGATGAACATAATTACTGTATATTGTAATAGCTTTAAGGCATACAGTATAATCAAGATATCAGTGATGATGATGATGATGATGAACATAATTACTGTATATTGTAATAGCTTTAAGGCATACAGTATAATCAAGATATCAGTGATGATGATGATGATGAACATAATTACTGTATATTGTAATAGCTTTAAGGCATACAGTATAATCAAGATATCAGTGATGATGATGATGATGATGATGAACATAATTACTGTATATTGTAATAGCTTTAAGGCATATGATCAAGATATCAGTGATGATGATGATGACAAAAAAACACAACAATAAAAATCATAACGTTTTAAAATGACAGTAAAAACATAAGAAAGATTCACAGGAAGTAAATAATAAAATATTGTGCTGTCATGATGTTTGTGCTGTCATGTATTGAATTGATTGAATAAGACTCTGGAACTCTAGCTGAGGGTCTCACTACTTCCAGACTTCCAAACCCTTCACCAATCATTTCTTAACACATTTACAGTAGCAGACACATCTTGTTAGAAAAAGTCCTCTTTGGTACAGAGCCTGTGGTCTCGTGGTAATTCTCCAGGGTCCAGTCAATTATGCCTCTTCCCTGGAAACCAGGGTTTAATCCCTGGATCCACTCTTCCTCATGACACTAGTAACCCACACATCACCCCTCACAATAAAGAGGTCAGATGAGAAGGTATAGACAACAGTCAAAAGGGTGACAACCAGGTTCATGTCCATAGACTGTATACCAAACAGGATGTCTACAGACAGACAGTCTAAGACCAGTCTCACACACACAGTCTGTCTCTATCATCACGTCTATAGATTGTACATCTTCATATCTGTCTCATTTTCTAGTTTTGACCCTCTGTTTCACACATTATAAGCAGTAGCCTCCAGGTTTGACTGTATTTGACTGAGGTTACACTGCTCTCTAGTGGACAGAAGTGTGGTTTCCTCTGCGAAGCGTAAAAGGGGAAGAGATGTACACAGAATAGCAATAATGATACATGTCCAACATAGCTGTTGAGTTGGAGCTGAGGTTGACTTGGAGTTCTGAAATCATAGGTGGCACAGCCCACTCCCCAGCCCCAGCCCAATACCCCAACCCCAGCCCTATACTCCAACCCCAATACTATACCCCAGCCCTATACCCCAACCCCAGTACTATACCTCAACCCCAGTACTATACCCCAACCCCAGTACTATACCCCAGCCCTATACCCCAACCCCAACCCCAACCCCAGCCCTATACTCTAACCCCAATACTATACCCCAGCCCTATACCCCAACCCCAGTACTATACCTCAACCCCAGTACTATACCCCAACCCCAGTACTATACCCCAGCCCTATACCCCAACCCCAGTACTAAACCCCAACCCCAGTACTATACCTCAGTATTATACCCCAACCCCAGTACTATACCTCAACCCCAGTATTATACCTCAACCCCAGTACTATACCCCAACCCCAGAACTATACCCCAGTACTATACCCCAACCCCAGTACTATACCCCAACCCCAGTACTATACCCCAACCTCAGTATTATACACCAACCCCAGTACTATACCCCAACCCCAGAACTATACCCCAGTACTACACCCCAACCCCAGTGCTATACCCCAACCCCAGTACTATACCCCAACCACAGTACTATAACCCAGCCCTATACCCCAACTCCAGTACTATACCTCAACCCCAGTACTATACCACAACCGCAGCCCTAGACCCCAACCCCAGTACTATACCCCAACCCCAGTACTATACCCCAACCCCAGTACTATACCCCAACCCCAGTACTATACCCCAACCTCAGTATTATACACCAACCCCAGTACTATACCCCAACCCCAGAACTATACCCCAGTACTACACCCCAACCCCAGTGCTATACCCCAACCCCAGTACTATACCCCAACCACAGTACTATAACCCAGCCCTATACCCCAACTCCAGTACTATACCTCAACCCCAGTACTATACCACAACCGCAGCCCTAGACCCCAACCCCAGTACTATACCCCAGCCCTATACCCCAACCCCAGTACTATACCCCAGTACTATACCCCAGTACTATACGCCAGCCTTATACCCCAACCCCAGTACTATACCCCAAACCCAGTACTATACCCCAACCCCAGTACTATACCCCAACCCCAGTAATATACCCCAACCCCAGTACTATACCCCAGCTCTAGTACTATGTAGCCACAATACTGTACCCCAGCCTCAGCCCTATCTGAGAGCGTGAGAGTGGCTCCTTGAGAGAGAGTGGAGTTGACGTAGCTCCTGCCGCGCAGACAGACAGCAGGACAATTACACAACGGCCTGTCACTGAGAGTTTAGTGTTTAGGGAAGAACTCCTAGATGTAATGAATGTTGCTCCCTGAAGCAGCCAGCTTCCCACACGAGGCCAGACTGACAGACCTAGCTCACCTCACCTGCAGACACACCACAACATTGTGTGGATCCCAAATGGCACCCTATTCTATATAGGGAATAGTGAGCAATTTGGGATGCACACCAGAACATGAACATTGTCAGTGTAGTGGTGACTCACATCCACCAGGAAGAAAATGATCAATAACCCTGATTTCAGTTTTGTATGAAATCTGGACTGATCCAGTGTGTAAATACAGTACATTTAGATACAATTCAGTCTTTGACTGCAAGGAAAAAATAAAAGCTAATACTACTGCGACCCTGTGCAGCTCTTTAGATGTGCAGCTCTACGGCACAGTGTAAACCCTCTCTAGATTGTGCACAGTGTCAAACCTCTCTAGATTGTGCAGCTCTATGGCACAGTATCAATTCTCTCTCGATTTTAAGCTATATGGCATGGTGTCAACCCTCTCTAGATTGTGCAGCTCTATAGCACAGTGTCAACCCTTTGTAGAATTTAAACTCTATTACATGGTGTTAATCTTCTCTAGATTTTAAGATCTATGGCATGGTGTCAAGCCTCTCTAGATTGTAAACTCTATGGCATGGTGTCAATCCACTCTAGATTGTGCATCTCTATGGCATGGTGTCAACCCTCTCTAGATTGTAAGCTCTATGGCATGGTGTCAACCCTCTATAGATGGTAAGCTCTATGGCATGGTGTCAACCCACTCTAGATTGTGCATCTCTCTGGCATGGTGTCAAGGTTGTGCAGCTCTATGTTATGACGTGTCAACCCTCTATAGGTTGTGCAGCTCTAAGTTATGACGTGGACCAGTCTTACATCATGGAACCGAAGGATGAAGGGTCTGTGAGCCCTGGGCCAGGCCCTCTGTTCACACCACAGGACGTTACCATGACCACCTGCTCCTACTTCACACCTTCTGTAGCTGGACAGGACCAACTCTCTCTGCTCTTTTATTCATACTTCACGTGCCTTTCCCAAATGACACCCTATTCCCTATATAGTCCACTACTTTTGACGAGGGCCCTTAGGGAATAGGATATGTTTTGAGACCCACCCTATATGACCGACTGGGTTCAAACCCAGATATCTTCCTGCACAACACAATGCTGAGTTAGACTGCTGAGCCAAAGCCTATGCATCAGTTCAGGGGACTAACTCAGGTTAAGTAATGCCGGTCTCACTCACTCTCCCTCTTTCTACTTCTCCCCACATTTTGTCCTTCTCTCGCTCCCTCCAGCTCTCTCTTACCCTCCCCCTCTCTTCTTCTCCCCCCTTTCTCCTTCTCTCTCTCCCTCTCCTGCTCAATAACCTGCCTGCTCCTAAGTCAGGTCAGAGTAGGAGAACCACATCGATGTGACATCTATACAACGAGCCCTGATTCATCACATTCTCCCCATGCAGCCGGTCCGGAGAACAAGCGCTGCACCCCAAATGGAACCCTATTCCCTATATAGTGCACTATGTTTGACCAGGGCCCTACTCCCTATATAGTGCACTATGTTTGACCAGGGCCCACAGGGTTCCATTTGGGACGCAGATACGGTTTCCCACATGTCATAGGTGCCTGGGCAGGCAGGTCCAACAGCAGCCAAAACCGTTCTAATTGTTTCTGATGGGCTGAATAAATAGAACCACAGTCTGCCTATCCTCTCTGTCAGTCACAGGCTGACGTGACGTAGCTAGAAGAGATACATTACACAGTCATGAGACAGAACCACAGTCTGCCTATCCTCTCTGTCAGTCACAGGCTGACGTGGCGTAGCTAGAAGAGATACATTACAGTCATGAGACATAGAACCACAGTCTGCCTATCCTCTCTGTCAGTCACAGGCTGACGTGCCGTAGCTAGAAGAGATACATTACAGTCATGAGACATAGAACCACAGTCTGCCTATCCTCTCTGTCAGTCACAGGCTGACGTGCCGTAGCTAGAAGAGATACATTACACAGTCATGAGACAGAACCACAGTCTGCCTATCCTCTCTGTCAGTCACAGGCTGACGTGACGTAGCTAGAAGAGATACATTACACAGTCATGAGACATGGAACCACAGTCTGCCTATCCTCTCTGTCAGTCACAGGCTGACGTGACGTAGCTAGAAGAGATACATTACACAGTCATGAGACAGAACCACAGTCTGCCTATCCTCTCTGTCAGTCACAGGCTGACGTAGCGTAGCTAGAAGAGATACATTACAGTCATGAGACATAGAACCACAGTCTGCCTATCCTCTCTGTCAGTCACAGGCTGACGTGACGTAGCTCGAAGAGATACATTACAGTCATGAGACATAGAACCACAGTCTGCCTATCCTCTCTGTCAGTCACAGGCTGACGTGACGTAGCTAGAAGAGATACATTACACAGTCATGAGACATGGAACCACAGTCTGCCTATCCTCTCTGTCAGTCACAGGCTGACGTGGCGTAGCTAGAAGAGATACATTACACAGTCATGAGACATGGAACCACAGTCTGCCTATCCTCTCTGTCAGTCACAGGCTGACGTGGCGTAGCTAGAAGAGATACATTACACAGTCATGAGACATAGAACCACAGTCTGCCTATCCTCTCTGTCAGTCACAGGCTGACGTGGCATAGCTAGAAGAGATACATTAGTCATGAGACATAGAACCACAGTCTGCCTATCCTCTCTGTCAGTCACAGGCTGACGTGCCGTAGCTAGAAGAGATAAATTACAGTCATGAGACATAGAACCACAGTCTGCCTATCCTCTCTGTCAGTCACAGGCTGACGTAGCGTAGATAGAAGAGATACATTACACAGTCATGAGACATAGAACCACAGTCTGCCTATCCTCTCTGTCAGTCACAGGCTGACGTGGCGTAGCTAGAAGAGATACATTACACAGTCATGAGACAGAACCACAGTCTGCCTATCCTCTCTGTCAGTCACAGGCTGACGTGACGTAGCTAGAAGAGATACATTACAGTCATGAGACATAGAACCACAGTCTGCCTATCCTCTCTGTCAGTCACAGGCTGACGTGACGTAGCTAGAAGAGATACATTACACAGTCATGAGACATGGAACCACAGTCTGCCTATCCTCTCTGTCAGTCACAGGCTGACGTAGCGTAGCTAGAAGAGATACATTACAGTCATGAGACATGGAACCACAGTCTGCCTATCCTCTCTGTCAGTCACAGGCTGACGTGGCGTAGCTAGAAGAGATACATTACACAGTCATGAGACAGAACCACAGTCTGCCTATCCTCTCTGTCAGTCACAGGCTGACGTGGCGTAGCTAGAAGAGATACATTACAGTCATGAGACATAGAACCACAGTCTGCCTATCCTCTCTGTCAGTCACAGGCTGACGTGACGTAGCTAGAAGAGATACATTACAGTCATGAGACATAGAACCACAGTCTGCCTATCCTCTCTGTCAGTCACAGGCTGATGTGGCATAGCTAGAAGAGATACATTACAGTCATGAGACATAGAACCACAGTCTGCCTATCCTCTCTGTCAGTCACAGGCTGACGTGGCGTAGCTAGAAGAGATACATTACACAGTCATGAGACAGAACCACAGTCTGCCTATCCTCTCTGTCAGTCACAGGCTGACGTGGCGTAGCTAGAAGAGATACATTACAGTCATGAGACATAGAACCACAGTCTGCCTATCCTCTCTGTCAGTCACAGGCTGACGTGCTGTAGCTAGAAGAGATACATTACAGTCATGAGACATAGAACCACAGTCTGCCTATCCTCTCTGTCAGTCACAGGCTGACGTGCTGTAGCTAGAAGAGATACATTACAGTCATGAGACAGAACCACAGTCTGCCTATCCTCTCTGTCAGTCACAGGCTGACGTGGCGTAGCTAGAAGAGATACATTACACAGTCATGAGACATGGAACCACAGTCTGCCTATCCTCTCTGTCAGTCACAGGCTGACGTGCCGTAGCTAGAAGAGATACATTACAGTCATGAGACATAGAACCACAGTCTGCCTATCCTCTCTGTCAGTCACAGGCTGACGTGGCGTAGCTAGAAGAGATACATTACAAAGTCATGAGACATGGAACCACAGTCTGCCTATCCTCTCTGTCAGTCACAGGCTGACGTGGCGTAGCTAGAAGAGATACATTACAGTCATGAGACATGGAACCACAGTCTGCCTATCCTCTCTGTCAGTCACAGGCTGACGTGACGTAGCTAGAAGAGATACATTACAGTCATGAGACATAGAACCACAGTCTGCCTATCCTCTCTGTCAGTCACAGGCTGACGTGACGTAGCTAGAAGAGATACATTACAGTCATGAGACATAGAACCACAGTCTGCCTATCCTCTCTGTCAGTCACAGGCTGACATGGCGTAGCTAGAAGAGATACATTACAGTCATGAGACATAGAACCACAGTCTGCCTATCCTCTCTGTCAGTCACAGGCTGACGTGCCGTAGCTAGAAGAGATACATTACAGTCATGAGACAGAACCACAGTCTGCCTATCCTCTCTGTCAGTCACAAGCTGACGTGACGTAGCTAGAAGAGATACATTACACAGTCATGAGACATAGAACCACAGTCTGCCTATCCTCTCTGTCAGTCACAGGCTGACGTGGCGTAGCTAGAAGAGATACATTACACAGTCATGAGACATGGAACCACAGTCTGCCTATCCTCTCTGTCAATCACAGGCTGACGTGCCGTAGCTAGAAGAGATACATTACAGTCATGAGACATAGAACCACAGTCTGCCTATCCTCTCTGTCAGTCACAGGCTGACGTGGCGTAGCTAGAAGAGATACATTACACAGTCATGAGACATGGAACCACAGTCTGCCTATCCTCTCTGTCAGTCACAGGCTGACGTGGCGTAGCTAGAAGAGATACATTACAGTCATGAGACATGGAACCACAGTCTGCCTATCCTCTCTGTCAGTCACAGGCTGACGTGACGTAGCTAGAAGAGATACATTACAGTCATGAGACATAGAACCACAGTCTGCCTATCCTCTCTGTCAGTCACAGGCTGACGTGACGTAGCTAGAAGAGATACATTACAGTCATGAGACATAGAACCACAGTCTGCCTATCCTCTCTGTCAGTCACAGGCTGACGTGACGTAGCTAGAAGAGATACATTACAGTCATGAGACATAGAACCACAGTCTGCCTATCCTCTCTGTCAGTCACAGGCTGACGTGGCGTAGCTAGAAGAGATACATTACAGTCATGAGACAGAACCACAGTCTGCCTATCCTCTCTGTCAGTCACAGGCTGACGTGGCGTAGCTAGAAGAGATACATTACAGTCATGAGACAGAACCACAGTCTGCCTATCCTCTCTGTCAGTCACAGGCTGACGTGACGTAGCTAGAAGAGATACATTACAGTCATGAGACAGAACCACAGTCTGCCTATCCTCTCTGTCAGTCACAGGCTGACGTGACGTAGCTAGAAGAGATACATTACAGTCATGAGTCAATTTACAGGAGTGTGTGATCACTTACTGACATCCAAGTGTTAAGGACACCAAAAATATCTAGCAGTCTATACAAATAGAAACTATTTGTAACATTTTGTTCTGAACACATTTGATTTATAGCTGAGAAAACAAACACACTGTTGATGCAAGGTTTCAGGAGTAAATACCTATTTGACATATTTTGCACTGACGTTACATGTGACAGTAATAACTTCCTTTGAGATGATTGTTGTGTTATGGTTGGCATGGATACATGACGCAGAGTACATGGTGTTCATCTGTCAGTTGCATCCATCCCTACCTGCTTTTCACACAACAGACAGCATGACAACACATACACGCCAGTCCCACGGATGGAAGCCTTGATGGCATCATGTAACAGAGGCGTCAGGTAGCCTAGCTGTTAAGAGTGTATCCGAAAGGTTTCCCTGTTTGAATACCTGAGCTAACCAATTGAAACATCTGTCGATGTGCCCTTGAGTAAGGCACTTAATCCTAATTGCTCCTGTAAGTGGTTCTGGATAAGACGGTCGGCTAAATGAATCAAATGTAACAGAGATAGTTACACTGTTAAGAGAAACCTAACAACTAATCCACACTCCAACTCTTACGTTTCCCTCTGGGATTTCAGAGAAGACACGTTGAGAGGAGAAAACCCTTTACTTCATACATTACATTATACTGAGCAGACACAGCTTTCTCTGTTACATTGCACTGAGCTTCTCCACACTGACTCCACCCAGGGAATAAATGCTCCCCAATTACTCTGTCTGCCTACTTTCCACCCTCACATCCGCCTCCCTCCCTCCCCTGCCTCCCTACACCTCCCTCGTATGCCGCCCTCCAGTGGCTCCCTTCGTTCCCTGCCTCGCCTCTCCTCCCTATGCCGACCTCCTTCCCCTGCCTAAATATGTCTGGGGTGCCCCAACCCGTCAATCTAGCATGTGTTAATTCTAAGAAGCCCACTCTTCCTTTCAGAAGTCGGTGCGGAGTGGAGCAGAGGGTGGCGTAGCAGAGAGGACTGTGGGATACGATCAGATACAGTGGTCCTAAGGGCCAGCATGACTTTTCCCTTCATCAACAATGTAGTAGTAACTGGAACACGCTCAACATGGCTTCCAACTGGACATGTTCACAACAGTCTCATGCTACGTCCCAAAGAGCACCCTATTCCCTATGGGTCCTGGTCAAAATCAGTGCCTATACTACGGTATAGGGTGCCATTTGAGATGCTGTTTCTGTATAGTAGTGTCATGACCAGCCCTAACCACTCAGTCTGTCTAAGTCTTCCCAAGGCTTCCAAATAATTGGATGAAGAGATCATCCTGAGGCTCAGTAGGAAGATACCATATACAGACAATTAACACTTAATGCTTATGACTGCCAGGAGCACAAGTCAATGTACAGTCGTGGCCAAAAGTTTTGAGAATAACACAAATATACTTTTTTCATTTTTAGCAGTTTTAGTTTTTAAACCGATACAGACCCAGATCTGTTTGTGCTCCTGCCAATGCCATTTGTCATTGTCAAGCCTGATAGAAACAGACTGGCACTGGGGCTACAGTGAGTACTGTGACCAGGGCAGAACCACCTCTCTCTACCTGCATGAGTCTGACAGGAACAGGAAGAAGAAGAGCTGTTCTAAAAATGGCAGCTCATTTAAAGACATGCAGCATATTAAGTCCAGAGACACCTGTTCATTACACCTTTCTTCTTGTGAGGGGAGTTTGTGTGTGTGTGTGTGTGTGTGTGTGTGTGTGTGTGTGTGTGTGTGTGTGTGTGTGTGTGTGTGTGTGTGTGTGTGTGTGTGTGTGTGTGTGTGTGTGTGTGTGTGTGTGTGTGTGTGTGTGTGTGTGTGTGTGTGAGTGCTGCTACTTAACACTTTTCTCACTCCAAGAGGATTATGGGTAAGGGATGAGAGAGAGAGAGAGAGAGAGAGAGAGAGAGAGCGCTGATAACTTCCCTTTCCACTCTGAGAGTGAATTCCGAATGGCTCCCTTTTCCCTATATAGTGCACTACTTTTGACCAAGGCCCAGGCTAGGGTGCTATTTGGGACACAGCCTGGCTCACTCTGCCACGTTGTGATAGGGAGCAGAGCAGGAATCTGGTCGTTGCGTGGAGGAGAGAGTTTGTTTGAGTAGCTACATCAGGTCTATCTATATATGTCTATGCATTGAGGGACAAGCTGTGCACCACAGTTATAGTGAAAGGATTGTATATACAGTACTGTATTTACTGCAACCCTGGGCTTCCTGACCAGAGTACTGCACTAATAATCACGTGATTGTCAAAAAGAGTTGGTTGTTGGATTTGTCTGAGCAGTGGGGAACTCACTAATCTGTAGCCAAATATAACTTCAAACTCATCTGTTTGAACAGATTACCTGCCAGGATTCAATTGAGCCTCCTCAAATCGTAGCTCCGCTCCTGAGATGTTTCCTAGCGGCACGGAGACAGCTAACTACCCAGCAGCATCCTACACATTCACAACTTCATCATATTCATCTGTATCTACACACTGTTGTGCTCACGCTCTACTAGAGCAGTACATACTGTAGGACCAATATGACATTTTAATAATGAGTTCAAATTAAAGGGACACTCATTTCTACATTGGTGTGTGTGAGTGTTTGGTAGTCAGTGTTGTGTGAACTCTGTACTGTTAGTCTATATCAGCTACAGTATGTCTGTGTATAAGTGTGTGTGTGTGTGTGTGTGTGTGTGTGTGTGTGTGTGTGTGTGTGTGTGTGTGTGTGTGTGTGTGTGTGTGTGTGTGTGTGTGTGTGTGTGTGTGTGTGTGTGTGTGTGTGTGTGTGTGTGTGTGTGTGTGTGTGTGTGTGTGTGTGTGTGCGTGCGTGCACTCGCCTGCCTGCCTGCCTGCCTACATTATATAACCTGACACGGATACATTTCATTGTGTCTTGGATCAGCAATTTCTAGGCAGCTGACGATGTCCCATGTTGATGTTACATCTCCACACGCGTATGTGGCATACACATACACACACACATTTGTTTTACTATCCTTGTGGGGACCAAACAATTGATTTCCATCATTTAAAAAAAACTAACCCAACCCTAACCCCTAATCCTTTTTCCTTGTGGGGATGGGAGAAATGTTTCCACTTGTCCTAATTTTCCTAGTTTTACTATCCTTGTGAGGACTTCTGGTCCCCACAAGGATAATACATTACATTACATTTAAGTCATTTAGCAGACGCTCTTATCCAGAGCGACTTACAACCAAAAACACACAAACACACACACAAACATCTCCAGTGGGAATAACAGGCCCTGAACCAACTCAACTACAACCCGGGAAAACAGATTTGGGTAACTTTACTAAAAGTCTGTAGGTATGAATAATGACTTATCATAATCATGTATCATGTAGTAATGTTGTCATCTAGTAATGACTAACAGCCATTTTGAGTCAGCTGAAATGTTCTGAGTCCAGCGGATAGACAAAACATATTATGAGCCTTCTAGTAACATACGTTAAAGATGGAATCTGTGCCAATAGCCGCCCACCTCCGTTGTTATTGGTTTTGTTGTCGAGCTGAGGACGTTGCACAGCAGGGTAAAAACTATTACAGTACATATTGTGAGAGAGACTTACAAGAGCAATTATGGTTAGGTGCCTTGCTCAAGGCCACACCGACAGATTTTACACCTAGTCGGCTCAGGATTCAAACCAGTGACCTTTCGGTTACTGGCCCAACCGCTAGGCTACCTGCATACATGGTTATAACCGTTTATAAATGCTCATACATGTTTTATACCCCTTGTTGTTGTGCCTATATATCTCTCTCTCTCTCTCATAATAATAGCCTGCATGGCTAACAACAGAGAGGTAACGGATACCCAGGCTATTATTGTGCTGTGCGGCCTGCATCCCAAATGGCACCCTATTCACTATATACTGCACTACTGTTGACTAGAGCCCTGTGGGAGCCATTTGGGACGTAGCCACAATTACCTGTCTCAATTCATCTCTGGCAAGTACGTCACTATTGGCTTGCTTAACTAAATTGCAAACATATACATGAGTACACATTGGGGACAGCCAGCCAGGCAGGGCTACCTGATACCATGATACCACTGTGACAGCACTTAGACAGATACACACCCATCAGTGGACAGAAATACTGCTGCACGGGCTTAATATATATATATTTATATACACACACACACACACACACACACACACACACACACACACACACACACACACACACACAGCATTAGTACACAGGGTTTAAAACCACCCACACAGGGATAATGTCCATCGACGCTAACAATATTAAATGTAACCCTGCGGCCTCACTGTAACCAAGCTGAACTAAGACAGCCCTGTAATACCCACTGCCTGAATCAATCTGGTAATAACCTTAAAAGGATCTCAGAGACAATAAATGGGAATATGTCCAACAACACTGAGTCAGCAGTTAACCTTACATTAGCACATAGAAATGGACAAACGTTAAATTAGCATCGACAGCCTAAAATACCTTCCTGCTCCAAACATCTCTCGCCTCACAGGACGGAACTCAGATAGGAGTGGTCTAGGTTTCACTGGGGAATGCTCTATATGCAACACCCTCTGCCATGCAATACCCTCTGCCATACAACACATCCCGCCTTAGTGTAGTCATGGTAACGGTGGCAGTATCTCAGTGGGGTGTAGTGATATTCAGGGATTAGTACTAGATCCCTTCACCATCGGACATCAGTCCAAGAGGTCGGGCCCAGGATAAACGCTTTTACACACACACACACACACACACACACACACATGGACACAAACATACACACTCACAATATCTAATAATGTGTTGTAGTAGAAACTGTAGACGACAACAACGCCTCTGTATTGTTCCACTACCCTAAGGCTGTACAGTGTGTGTGTTGTTGTGTGTGTGTACACGTGTGTGTTGTGTTTTTGTGTGTGCTGTGTTTGTGTGTGTGTGTATGCATGTACAAACAACATGCAGTATGTCCTAATGTAGCTTACATAAGGTCATAATTTCATTACTGGTGATGTCATAATGACTATTTATCCTTCGTATTTGTGTCAATCACTAGTCCATTATTATCTAGCTAAACACTGTCCGACCACACACACACACAGACACACACACACACAATACACGGTGAGCCCTCATCTTCTCTATGGTGTATTCAATGACAGATATATAGGCCACACCATAGCAAAAAAGAAGAGTCCCACCACTCGGCACTGGGCAGCTAGCACACCTGTGTTGAACTGTCAGAGTCCCACCACTCTGCACTGGGCAGCTAGCCCACCTGTGTTAAACTGTCAGAGTCCCACCACTCGGCACTGGGCAGCTAGCCCACCTGAGTTGAACGGGCAGACTCCCACCATTCTGCAGTGGGCAGCTAGCCCACCTGAGTTGAACTATCAGAGTCCCACCACTCTGCACTGGGCAGCTAGCCCACCTGAGTTGAACTATCAGAGTCCCACCACTCTGCAGTGGGCAGCTAGCCCACCTGAGTTGAACTATCAGAGTCCCACCACTCTGCACTGGGCTGCTAGCCCACCTGGCTCAGCTAACAGAGGATTTATCTGATATGAATCATCTACAGTATGTACAGCAGGCGGGTCATAAAGCTACTCACGTTGTGGTTACTGTACGCATCTCTGTAACCATGTCTTGTTAATCTTTGGCCTGTTCTTTGTGATGGTAAAAAAACAGAGAAGCCGCAGACACAACTCACAAGGGTAATGTTGTTTCTAAAGGGTGTGATTAGGGGTTGTATAAGCACATGTAAGGTTTTCCAACGCTAGCTAGCAACCACACACACACACATACCCGCGGCTGTTACATAATGTCTGTCTTTGGTCAGGACTCCTCCGCACGCGTTGCTAATGGGCATTATTTACCAGACATTGTATACGTAGTGTGTGTGTGTTTGTGTGTTGTGTGGTGGGAGAAAGAGACAGAGACAGACAGAGACAGACGGAGAGAGACGGAGACAGCACACAGCTTTTTGAGTCACCAGCTAGCACCTGCTCCAACCAGCTGAGTTCTGAATCAGCCGCGTCCACACACACACACACACACACACACACACACACACACACACACACACACACACACACACACACACACACACACAGCACAAGCGTGTCTTTATTATTTGACTGTTCTCAGTTGTCATTCTGCTTCAGACCTCAACATCCATGGAAATAATGACCCAGTTCTGTCACAGTTCTATCACAGTTCTATCACAGTTCTATCACAGCTCTATCACAGTTCTATCACAGCTCTATCACAGCTCTATCACAGCTCTATCACAGCTCTATCATACACATTTTACTCTCTTCAGTCTGGTCAAACCATTACAAATACGTCCCATGGTGTCATTCCCTTCCAGTTCCATTGTATTTACATGTGATATGAAGCGTGTTATGCCTGAGCTCAGTGGAAAGGGCCATTTGTCTGTGTCATGTCAACATGGAGATCCTAGCCTGGCGTGGTTGGGCATGTTAACATAGAGATCCTAGCCTGGCCTGATGGGGCATGTTAACATGGAGATCCTAGCCTGATGGGTCATGTTAACATGGAGATCCTAGCCTGGCCTGGTGGGGCATGTTCACATGGAGATCCTAGCCTTGCCTGGTGGGGCATGTTAACATGGAGATCCTAGCCTGGCCTGGTGGGGCATGTTAACATGGAGATCCTAGCCTGGCCTGGTGGGTCATGTTAACATGGAGATCCTAGCCTGGCCTGATGTGTCATGTTAACATGGAGATCCTAGCCTGGCGGGTCATGTTAACATGGAGATCCTAGCCTGGCCTGGTGGGTCATGTTACCATGGGGATCCTAGCCTGGCCTGGTGGGGCATGTTAACATGGAGATCCTAGCCTGGTGGGTCATATTAACATGGAGATCCTAGCCTGATGGGTCATGTTAACATGGAGATCCTAGCCTGGTGGGTCATGTTAACATGGAGATCCTAGCCTGGCCTGATGGGGCATGTTAACATGGAGATCCTCGCCTGGCCTGATGGGGCATGTTAACATGGAGATCCTAGCCTGGCCTGGTGGGGCATGTTAACATGGAGATCCTAGCCTGGCCTGGTGGGTCATGTTAACATGGAGATCCTAGCCTGGCCTGTTGGGTCATGTTAACATGGAGATCCTAGCCTGGCCTGGTGGGGCATGTTAACATGGAGATCCTAGCCTGGCCTGGTGGGTCATGTTAACATGGGATCCTAGCCTGGCCTGGTGGGTCATGTTAACATGGAGATCCTAGCCTGGTGGGGTATGTTAACATGGAGATCCTAGCCTGGCCTGATGGGCCATGTTTACATGGAGATCCTAGCCTGGCCTGATGGGCCATGTTAACATGGAGATCCTAGCCTGGCCTGATGGGTCATGTTAAACATGGAGACCCTAGCCTGGCCTGATGGGTCATGTTAACATGGAGATCCTAGCCTGGTGGGGCATGTTAACATGGAGATCCTAGCCTGGCCTGGTGGGTCATGTTAACATGGAGATCCTAGCCTGGCCTGATGGGTCATGTTAACATGGGGATCCTAGCCTGGCCTGGTCGGTCATGTTAACATGGAGATCCTAGCCTGGCCTGATGGGTCATGTTAACATGGAGATCCTAGCCTTGGCTGATGGGTCATGTTAACATGGAGATCCTAGCCTGGTGGGGCATGTTAACATGGAGATCCTAGCCTGGCCTGGTGGGTCATGTTAACATGGAGATCCTAGCCTGGCCTGATGGGTCATGTTATAACATGGAGACCCTAGCCTGGCCTGGTGGGGCATGTTAACATGGAGATCCTAGCCTGGCCTGATGGGTCATGTTAACATGGAGATCCTAGCCTGGCCTGATGGGCCATGTTAACATGGAGATCCTAGCCTGGCCTGATGGGCCATGTTAACATGGAGATCCTAGCCTGGCCTGATGGGTCATGTTAACATGGAGACCCTAGCCTGGTGGGTCATGTTAACATGGAGATCCTAGCCTGGCCTGATGGGTCATGTTAACATGGAGATCATAGCCTGGTGGGTCATGTTAACATGGAGATCCTAGCCTGGTGGGGCATGTTAACATGGAGATCCTAGCCTGGCCTGATGGGTCATGTTAACATGGAGATCCTAGCCTGGTGGGGCATGTTAACATGGAGATCCTAGCCTGGCCTGATGGGTCATGTTAACATGGAGATCCTAGCCTGGTGGGTCATGTTAACATGGAGATCCTAGCCTGGCCTGGTCGGTCATGTTAACATGGGGATCCTAGCCTGGCCTGGTCGGTCATGTTAACATGGGGATCCTAGCCTGGCCTGATGGGTCATGTTAACATGGGGATCCTAGCCTGGCCTGGTCGGTCATGTTAACATGGGGATGCTAGCCTGGCCTGGTGGGTCATGTTAACATGGAGATCCTAGCCTGGCGGGTCATGTTAACATGGAGATCCTAGCCTGGCCTGGTCGGTCATGTTAACATGGGGATCCTAGGCTGGCCTGGTCGGTCATGTTAACATGGGGATGCTAGCCTGGCCTGGTCGGTCATGTTAACATGAGGATCCTAGCCTGGCCTGGTCGGTCATGTTAACATGGAGATCCTAGCCTGGCCTGGTCGGTCATGTTAACATGGGGATGCTAGCCTGGCCTGGTCGGTCATGTTAACATGGAGATCCTAGCCTGGCCTGGTCGGTCATGTTAACATGGGGATCCTAGCCTGGCCTGGTGGGTCATGTTAACATGGAGATCCTAGCCTGGCCTGGTCGGTCATGTTAACATGGGGATCCTAGCCTGGCCTGGTGGGTCATGTTAACATGGAGATCCTAGCCTGGCCTGGCCGGTCATGTTAACATGGAGATCCTAGCCTGGCCTGGTCGGTCATGTTAACATGGGGATCCTAGCCTGGCCTGATGGGTCATGTTAACATGGAGATCCTAGCCTGGCCTGGTCGGTCATGTTAACATGGGGATCCTAGCCTGGCCTGGTCGGTCATGTTAACATGGGGATCCTAGCCTGGCCTGGTGGGTCATGTTAACATGGAGATCCTAGCCTGGCCTGGTCGGTCATGTTAACATGGGGATCCTAGCCTGGCCTGGTCGGTCATGTTAACATGGAGATCCTAGCCTGGTGGGTCATGTTAACATGGAGATCCTAGCCTGGCCTGGTCGGTCATGTTAACATGGGGATCCTAGCCTGGCCTGGTCGGTCATGTTAACATGGAGATCCTAGCCTGGCCTGGTCGGTCATGTTAACATGGAGATCCTAGCCTGGCCTGGTCGGTCATGTTAACATGGGGATCCTAGCCTGGCCTGGTCGGTCATGTTAACATGGAGATCCTAGCCTGGCCTGGTCGGTCATGTTAACATGGGGATCCTAGCCTGGCCTGATGGGTCATGTTAACATGGAGATCCTAGCCTGGCCTGGTCGGTCATGTTAACATGGGGATCCTAGCCTGGCCTGGTCGGTCATGTTAACATGGGGATCCTAGCCTGGCCTGGTGGGTCATGTTAACATGGAGATCCTAGCCTGGCCTGGTCGGTCATGTTAACATGGGGATCCTAGCCTGGCCTGGTCGGTCATGTTAACATGGAGATCCTAGCCTGGTGGGTCATGTTAACATGGAGATCCTAGCCTGGCGGGTCATGTTAACATGGAGATCCTAGCATAGCCGCGGGAAGTAGTTTGGGCGTGGGGGTATGCGCTTTTTCTGCTGGGGGGGTGCAGAAAATACAATTGCTTACACTGAAGACCTCTATATTGGTCCGCTAATACAGGCCTAGTAAAGACCAAATGCACTACTTTTGTGAAAAAATGTAAACTAAATATACTTGAGTGTTTACCAGCATTTGTAACTTGAGTCTGATAATTATCTGTACAGTTAATCTGATAATATTTATGGAAAATGAAAATACTTCGATATGTTTTTGTTTCTTGAAATACTATATAATAATTCAACTTTCTATGTGAAAACAGAAACGGTCTATTCATTCCTTTTCCATGGCTGCACTTATCCAGAGCAACTTACAGTAGTGAGTGCAAACATACCCGACCTGGTCCCCCACGGGAATCAAACCCACAACCATAGCATTGTAGCGCCATGCTCTACCAACTGAGCCACTTCATCACATCACCACAAACCACTTGATGTCTCAATGTACTCAATTACTGTATTGGTCATTGTTTTCATTCATGGTGATGGAAAGTGTACAGGTACAAACTGACCAGCAAACAGTGGGAAGGAAAAGTATGTGAACCCTTTAGAATTACCTGGATTTCAGTATAAATTGGTCATAAAATTGGATCTGATCTTCATCTAAGTCCCAATAACAGACAAACATAGTCTGCTTAAACTAATAACACACAAACAATTATAATTGTTTATGTCTTTATTGAACACACCATGTAAACATTCACAGTGCAGGTTAGAGAAAGTATGTGAACACTTGGATTTAATAACCGGTTGACCCTTCTTTGGCAGCAATAACCTCAACCAAATGTTTTCTGTAGTTGCTGATCAGACCTGCACAGTGTTGTGTTCCTTCCAAACAAGTCAACTGTAGTTTCATCTGTCCACAGAATATTTTGCCAGCAGCGCTGTGTAACATCCAGGTGCTCTTTTGCGAACTTCAGACGTGCAACAATGTTATTTTGGACAGCAGTGTCTTTTTCCGTGGTGTCCTCCCATGAACACCATACTTGTTTAGTGTTTTACGTATTGTAGACTCATCAACAGACATGTAAGCATGTTCCAGAGATTTCTGTAAGTCTTTAACTGACACTCTAGGATTCTTCTTAACCTCATTGAGCATTCTGCGCTGTGCTCTTGCAGTCATCTTTGCAGGACGGCCACTCCTAGGGAGAGTAGCAACAGTGCTGAACTTTCTCCATGTATAGACATTTGTCTTACCGTGGACTTTCTCTTACAGATACTTTTGTAACCCTTTCCAGCTTCATGCAAGGCAACAATTCTTAATCGTAGGTATTCTGAGATCTCTTTTGTTCGAGGCATGTTTCACATCAGGCTATGCTTCTTGTGAATAGCCAACTCAAATTTTGTGAATGTTTTTTAATGGGGCAGGGCAGATCTAACCAAAATCCCCAATCTCGTCTCATTGATTCGACTCCAGGTTAATTGACTCCTGACTCAAATTAACTTTTGGAAAAGTCCTTAGCCTCGGGGTTCACATACTTTGCCAACCTACACTGTGAACGTTTAAATTAAGTATTCAATATAGACGAGAAAAATACAATAATTTGTGGGTTATTAGTTTAAGCACACTGAGTTTGTCTGTTGTCTATACTGAGTTCACATACTTTTTGTTGCCACTGTATGTACAATATAGTAATGTACATTTACATAAAGTGGTTTGTAATTTATACTGCACAAAAGGTGGTTGTTTTACATGTTATTTGATCAAGAAAAATATTTAATTTGATGTTGATGTTTTGTGTCCTTGCCCATAACTTTGCACCTTTTGATGTAAATGATTGAGGGAAGAGTTTTGTTCTTTCTGGATTCCATTAGAATGTCAATTGAGCATCATGAGTGCCGCAGCAGTCTAAGGAACTGCATTGCAGTGCTTGAGGTGTCACTACAGACCCGGGTTCGATCCCAGGCTGTGTCACAGCCGGCCGTGACCAGGAGACCCATGTGGCGGTGCATAATTGGCCCAGCGTCGTCCAGGTTTGGCCGGACGGGATTTCCTTGTCCCATTGTGCTTTAGCAACTCCTTGTGGTGGGCTGGGTGCTCGCAAGCTGACTACGGTCGCCAGCTGGACAGTGTTTCCTCAAACACATTGGTGTGGCTGGCTTCCGGGTTAATCAATCAGTGCGGCTCGGCAGGGTCGTGTTTCGGAGGACGCATGGCTCTCGACCTTCGCCACTCCCGATTCCGTATGGGAGTTGCAGCAATGGGACCAGACTGTAACTACCAATTGGCTATCATGAAAAAAGGGTAAAAGTTGTTTTTTTAAGAATGACAATCGCAGAGAAAGGGAAAGGGCAACAACTAATACAATTCCAAATATTGAATCCTGCAATATACTGTTCTTATTTATACAACTACCAGAGATGTGGTAAAGAAAAAAAATCCTGTGCTACAGACATCTATATTGGTCCACTAATACTACAAAAGTAAAGGCCTAGTGCTTAATTAAAAAATATATATAATAATAATATATTTATATACAGTATATATACATACAGTACCAGTCAAAAGTTTGGACACACCTACTCATTCAAGGGTTTTTCTTTATTTGTACTATTTTCTACATTGTAGAATAATAGTGGAGACATCAAAACTATGAAATAACACATATGGAATCATGTAGTAACCAAGAAAGTGTTAAACAAATCTAAATATATTTTATATTTGAGATTCTTCAAAGTAGCCACCCTTTGCTTTGATGACAGCTTTCACACTCTTGACATTCTCTCAACCAGCTTCATGAGGTCGTCAACCGGAATGCATTTCAATTAACAGGTGTGCCTTGTTAATTGAAAGTTAATTTGTGGAATTTCTTTCCATCTTAATGCGTTTGAGCCAATCAGTTGTGCTGTGACAAGGTAGGGGTGGTATACAGAAGACAGCCCTATTTGGTAAAATACCAAGTTGCTGCTGGTGCTTTGCTGGGGGTGTTTTGCTGGTGACACTGTTGGTGATTTATTTAGAATTCAAGGCACACTTAACCAGCATGGCTACCACAGCATTCTGCAGCGATTTGCCATCCCATCTGATTTGCGGTTCGTGGGACTATCATTTGTTTTTCAACAGGATAATGTCCCAAAATACACCTCCGGGCTGTGTAAGGGCTATTTGACCAATAAGTAGAGTGATGGAGTGCTGCATCAGATGACCTGGCCTCCACAAATCACCCGACCTCAACCCAATTGAGATGGTTTGGACCGCAGAGTGAAGGAAAAGCAGCCAACAAGTGCTCAGCATTCACCCCAGCCCCTCCCCCCCTTCTCTCTTCCCCCCTCACTCTCTGTTTCCCAACCCCCGCCTACTGAGACTCCACTAGTAGTGGCCTGGCATGGTCCTGTCTTCTATCTGTCTGACAGTCTATTTGCAGTCGCCAGAAACACCTTCCCCTGCCTGCTGTAATATAGACATGTGTTTGTACAGTTTGGCTGGGACAGTTTTTCTGCCTGCCTACCTGGCCTGCCACTGGAGAGATGTGAATCTGTCCCTTCTATAGATCGTCCTGCTAACAGCATGAAGGTCCTCACTCTCTCTTTTTGTGCTCTCAGCTACATGAACTGGTGCCATGTTCTACCATCAGACCATTGCACTGCTTTTCAGCCTCTCAGAATAGGCCATACACGTGTCCACACACACACACACGCACGCACACACACACACACACACACCAACTCAAGGCGTCCTTGTTGTGCAGAACAGAGAGATGCCTTTCCCTAACCTTTTGGAGTTCAGAAATCATAAAACGAGGCCTGAGGGAGTTTCACCACAGAGAAAAATGAAACAGGATTCTCTGACTCTGGATATCTACAATGACAGAACATTCTGGAATAATACAGGAGTATCCCCTCCACCTTCACACTACCTTTAAACACCATAGTTAGGAGGACCTTGGAACAGTTGATCAGAGTTGGGTGTACTGAGTAGAAGCTACAGTTCATGGCTGAAAAACCTCAAGCTCATGCTGCAGAAATTTAAAAAAAAATAATAATAATTGTTTGCAAGGAACTAGCGTCATCTTTGACAGAAAACTACAAGGTACAGGTCCAGATTAATAGGCCCAGGTTCATATCCATGCTTGTAGATGCTATCAAGCATATACTGTATTCTCTCCTCAGCTGCTTGGTTCCATTGGGTCAAAAAGTGATGAACAGGGCCTCCCTTTCTCTTTCACTCTCTCCTTTTCTCTGTCTCTCTCTGTGTATCACCCTTCCCCTCTTTCTCTCTCCCTCTTTCTCTCCCTCTCTGTCTCTCTCTCTGTATCACCCTTCCCCTCTTTCTCTCTCCCTCTTTCTCTCCCTCTCTGTCTCTCTCTCTGTATCACCCTTCCCCTCTTTCTCTCTCCCTCTTTCTCTCCCTCTCTGTCTCTCTCTCTGTATCACCCTTCCCCTCTTTCTCTCTCCCTCTTTCTCTCCCTCTCTGTCTCTCTCTCTTTATCACCCTTCCCCTCTTTCTCTCTCCCTCTTTCTCTCCCTCTCTGTCTCCCTCTCTGTCTCCCTCTCTGTCTCCCTCTCTGAACTCTCTCTCTCCCTCTGGCTGTCTCCCTCTGGCTGTCTCCCTCTCTGTCTCCCTCTCTGACTCCCTCTCTGTCTCTCTCTCTGTCTCCCTCTCTGACTCCCTCTCTGTCTCTCTCTGTCTCCCTCTGTCTGTCTCCCTCTCTGTCTCTCTCTCTGTCTCCCTCTCTGTCTCCCTCTCTGTCTCTCTCTCTCTGGTTTCCCCAGACCCTCCTCAGTAGTGCTGACTGCCTGCTTTCCGGCCGCCCAGGCTACCTTTTCCCAGCATGCTCTCTGTCAGAGGCTTATATAACAGTGTTACGCCAGGAGCTGTGTGCTCTGCCTGGGCAGCACACTACATCCCTACACTATAATACTTTATACTGCTAAAACCGTCCCTACTAGAAGTACTCTCCGTTACTGTACACTGTAAACACTGTGCTCTGCAAATGTGATTAAAGCGTCTCGGTGAGAAACGTACATTTACATCATACGTTTTCATACTTAATCAACAAGGGAAACTCAATTGACAATCCCGAAGAGAGGGGAGAATAAGTTGAAACTTCATGGGATAGAATGGAACGCATGGAAATATGTGCATATGGGCAGTGGTGACTAACGCAGATCTATGTGTTTAATAAAGAACAAAGCTTTGGGAGACAATGGGCTCCTCCTGTCCCAGAGATGATGAGAGTGGTTTCTCTGTGAATGGGCTGATGTCCTGTTCCTGTCATATCAGCAGCAGAACAGGCTCCAGATACAATCTCACACGTCAGTACAGAGCTGCTCTCTCTCTCCCTCAGCCAGTTACTGACATTCAGCCAGCTAGCTCACAGAACACAGGCTGTTTCACCCCTCATACAACAGAAACCACAACACAACCATAGGTCTCTACTGTACACAACCAATACACAACCACTATTCAACCAATGGTTTCAGCTGATACCATCTCCCACGTCAATGCTTCACTCCCCTGCTACTGACACTAAGCAAGCTAGCAGGCAGCCTAGTGGTTAAGAGTGTTGGGCTGGTAACTGAAATGTTGCTGGTTTGAATCCCCGGGATGACTTGGTGAAAAATCTTTAGATGTGCTCTTGAACAAGGCACTTAACCCTAATTGCTCCTGTAAATCGCTCTGGATTAGAGCATCTGTTAAAAGACTCAAATGAAGCTAGTTCACAGAACAACAGACTATAACACTTCTCAGTACACCTTATATGTGTGACCTATAACTGAACTGCATTATCCCAATAAGGGCTGTATCAGATCAGACCAAAAGAGGCATGTACCGTGAATGTAACCTCAAAGTTTGCGTTCAGTGTGTTAGGAAAGGTTTCAAATTCAACAGATACTCTGAAGCAAAGTGACATTAAAAGGGATGGAGAGAGATGGTGAGTGCCAAAGAGAACGACAGTTCAGACTGAGACAGAATCAAATGTAGTGGGAGACATAAGTGGAAATATTAACTGGTTATGACAAGCCACATTGCAATGTTTGGTGTAACTCTAACCAGACTCCAGCCTATCACAATCCTAGCCTCATAAAAACACATTGTTCCTTGAATTAACATTCTGTATTCATTTGGCGTCTAGCACCCCCCAAACCCCCCTCTCCGCTCTCTCTGTCTATTTCAACCCCCCCTTTCTCTCTCTCTCCCTCCCCTGGGGGTGGAGGTTGCTCTCCGCATGGTAAAGAGAGAGAGAGCGTGTCTACATCGTTCAGTGGGATGCTTTGGAGCAACGCAAATGCCTCTTCATCTCACTACACAACCATATAGGTCTCTGCTGTACACAACCACTACACAGCCACTACACAACCATATAGGTCTCTGCTGTACACAACCACTACACAACCACTACACAACCATATAGGTCTCTGCTGTACACAACCACTACACAACCACTACACAACCATATAGGTCTCTGCTGTACACAACCACTACACAACCATATAGGTCTCTGCTGTACACAACCACTACACAACCACTACACAACCATATAGGTCTCTGCTGTACACAACCACTACACAACCATATAGGTCTCTGCTGTACACAACCAATACACAACCACTACACAACCATATAGGTCTCTGCTGTATACAACCACTACACAACCATATGGGTCTCTGCTGTACACAACCACTACACAACCATATAGGTCTCTGCTGTACACAGCCACTACACAACCATATAGGTCTCTGCTGTGCACAACCACTACACAACCACAGTACAACCATATGGGTCTCTGCTGTACACATCCACTACACAACCACAATACAACCATATAGGTCTCTGCTGTACACAACCACTACACAACCATATAGGTCTCTGCTGTACACAATCACTACACAACCATATAGGTCTCTGCTGTACACAACCACTACACAACCACTACACAACCATATAGGTCTCTGCTGTACACAACCACTACACACCCATATAGGTCTCTGCTGTACACAACCACTACACAACCACAATACAACCATATAGGTCTCTGCTGTCCACAACCACTACACACCCATATAGGTCTCTGCTGTATACAACCACTACACAACCATATAGGTCTCTGCTGTACACAACCACTACACAACCATATAGGTCTCTGCTGTACACAACCACTACACAACCATATAGGTCTCTGCTGTACACAACCACTACACAACCATATAGGTCTCTGCTGTACACAACCACTACACAACCATATAGGTCTCTGCTGTACACAACCACTACACAACCATATAGGTCTCTGCTGTACACAACCACTACACAACCAATACAACCATAGGTCTCTGCTGTACACAACCACTACACAACCACAACCCATATAGGTCTCTGCTGTACACAACCACTACACAACCACAATACAACCATATAGGTCTCTGCTGTACACAACCACTACACAACCATATAGGTCTCTAGGTCTCTAGGTCTCTGTACACAACCACTACACAACCATATAGGTCTCTGCTGTACACAACCACTACACAACACAACCATATAGGTCTCTGCTGTACACAACCACTACACAACCATATAGGTCTCTGCTGTACACAACCACTACACAACCACAATACAACCATATACACAACCATACACAACCATATAGGTCTCTGCTGTACACAACCACTACACAACCACAACACAACCATATAGGTCTCTGCTGTACACAACCACTACACAACCACAATACAACCATATGGGTCTCTGCTGTACACAACCACTACACAACCATATAGGTCTCTGCTGTACACAACCACTACACAACCACAATACAACCATATGGGTCTCTGCTGTACACAACCACTACACAACCATATAGGTCTCTGCTGTACACAACCACTACACAACCATATAGGTCTCTGCTGTACACAACCACTACACAACCACAACACAACCATATGGGTCTCTGCTGTACACAACCACTACACAACCACAATACAACCATATAGGTCTCTGCTGTACACAACCACTACACCATATAGGTCTCTGCTGTACACAACCACTACACAACCATATAGGTCTCTGCTGTACACAACCACTACACAACCACTACACAACCATATAGGTCTCTGCTGTACACAACCACTACACAACCACTACACAACCATATAGGTCTCTGCTGTACACAACCACTACACAACCACAATACAACCATATAGGTCTCTGCTGTACACAACCACTACACAACCATATAGGTCTCTGCTGTACACAACCACTACACAACCATATAGGTCTCTGCTGTACACAACCACTACACAACCATATAGGTCTCTGCTGTACACAACCACTACACAACCATATAGGTCTCTGCTGTACACAACCACTACACAACCATATAGGTCTCTGCTGTACACAACCACTACACAACCACAATACAACCATATAGGTCTCTGCTGTACACAACCACTACACAACCATATAGGTCTCTGCTGTACACAACCACTACACAACCACAACACAACCATATGGGTCTCTGCTGTACACAACCACTACACAACCATATAGGTCTCTGCTGTACACAACCACTACACAACCATATAGGTCTCTGCTGTGCACAACCACCAACACACTACACAACCATATAGGTCTCTGCTGTACACAACACTCCAGGTCTCTGCTGTACACAACCACAACACAACCATATAGGTCTCTGCTGTACACAACCACTACACAACCATATAGGTCTCTGCTGTACACAACCACTACACACCCATATAGGTCTCTGCTGTACACAACCACTACACAACCACAATACAACCATAGGTCTCTGCTGTACACAACCACTACACAACCATATAGGTCTCTGCTGTACACAACCACTACACAACCACTACACAACCATATAGGTCTCTGCTGTACACAACCACTACACAACCATATAGGTCTCTGCTGTACACAACCACTACACAACCATATAGGTCTCTGCTGTACACAACCACTACACAACCACTACACAACCATATAGGTCTCTGCTGTACACAACCACTACATAACCACTACACAACCATATAGGTCTCTGCTGTACACAACCACTACACAACCATACACAGCCATATAGGTCTCTGCTGTACACAACCACTACACAACCATATAGGTCTCTGCTGTACACAACCACTACACAACCATATAGGTCTCTGCTGTACACAACCACTACACAACCATATAGGTCTCTGCTGTACACAACCACTACACAACCACTACACAACCATATAGGTCTCTGCTGTACACAACCACTACACAACCACAACACAACCATATAGGTCTCTGCTGTACACAACCACTACACAACCATATAGGTCTCTGCTGTACACAACCACTACACAACCACAACACAACCATATAGGTCTCTGCTGTACACAACCACTACACAACCATATAGGTCTCTGCTGTACACAACCACTACACAACCACTATACAACCATATAGGTCTCTGCTGTACACAACCACTACACAACACATACACACCATAGGTCTCTGCTGTACACAACCACTACACAACCATATAGGTCTCTGCTGTACACAACCACTACACAACCACAATACAACCATATAGGTCTCTGCTGTACACAACCACTACACACCACAACACAACCATATAGGTCTCTGCTGTACACAACCACAACCACTACACAACCATATAGGTCTCTGCTGTACACAACCACTACACAACCATATAGGTCTCTGCTGTACACAAACACTACACAACCACTACACAACCATATAGGTCTCTGCTGTACACAACCACTACACAACCACATATAGGTCTCTGCTGTACACAACCACTACACAGCCCATATAGGTCTCTGCTGTACACAACCACTACACAACCACAATACAACCATATAGGTCTCTGCTGTACACAACCACTACACAACCATATAGGTCTCTGCTGTACTACAACCACTACACAACCATATAGGTCTCTGCTGTACACAACCACTCATAGGTCTCTGCTGTACACAACCACTACACAACCATATAGGTCTCTGCTGTACACAACCACTACACAACCATATAGGTCTCTGCTGTACACAACCACTACACAACCATATAGGTCTCTGCTGTACACAACCACTACACACAACCATATAGGTCTCTGCTGTACACAACCACTACACACCACCACAACCATAGGTCTCTGCTGTACACAACCACTACACAACCACATACAACCATAGGTCTCTGCTGTACACAACCACTACACAACCATATAGGTCTCTGCTGTACACAACCACTACACAACCATATAGGTCTCTGCTGTGCACAACCACTACACAACCAACCACACTACACAACCATATGGGTCTCTGCTGTACACAACCACTACACAACCACAATACACAACCATATAGGTCTCTGCTGTACACAACCACTACACAACCATATAGGTCTCTGCTGTACACAACCACTACACAACCATATAGGTCTCTGCTGTACACAACCACGACACAACCACTACACAGCCATATAGGTCTCTACTGTGCATAACCACTACACAACCATATAGGTCTCTGCTGTACACAACCACTACACAATACACCCATATAGGTCTCTGCTGTACACAACCACTACACAACCATATAGGTCTCTGCTGTACACAACCACTACACAACCATATAGGTCTCTGCTGTACACAACCACTACACAACCATATAGGTCTCTGCTGTACACAACCACTACACAACCACTACACAACCATATAGGTCTCTGCTGTACACAACCACACACAACCACTACACAACCATATAGGTCTCTGCTGTACACAACCACTACACAACCATATAGGTCTCTGCTGTACACAACCACTACACAACCATATAGGTCTCTGCTGTACACAACCACTACACAACCACTACACAACCATATAGGTCTCTGCTGTACACAACCACTACACAACCATATAGGTCTCTGCTGTACACAACCACTACACAACCACTACACAACCATATAGGTCTCTGCTGTACACAACCACTACACAACCATATAGGTCTCTGCTGTACACAACCACTACACAACCATATCGGTCTCTGCCGTACACAACCACTACATAACCACTACACAACCATATAGGTCTCTGCTGTACACAACCAGGTCTCTGCTGTACACAACCACTACACAACCATATAGGTCTCTGCTGTACACAACCACCACAACCACAACCACTACAACCATATAGGTCTCTGCTGTACACAACCACTACACAACCATATAGGTCTCTGTTGTACACAACCACTACACAACCATATAGGTCTCTGCTGTACACAACCACTACACAACCATATAGGTCTCTGCTGTACACAACCACTACACAACCACAATACAACCATATGGGTCTCTGCTGTACACAACCACAATACAACCATATAGGTCTCTGCTGTACACAACCACTACACCACCACAACACAACCATATAGGTCTCTGCTGTACACAACCACTACACAACCATATAGGCCTCTGCTGTACACAACCACTACACAACCACAATACAACCATATGGGTCTCTGCTGTACACAACCACAATACAACCATATAGGTCTCTGCTGTACACAACCACTACACCACCACAACACAACCATATAGGTCTCTGCTGTACACAACCACTACACAACCATATAGGTATCTGCTGTACACAACCACTACACAACCATATAGGTCTCTGCTGTACACAACCACTACACAACCACTACACAACCATATAGGTCTCTGCTGTACACAACCACTACACAACCACTACACAACCATATAGGTCTCTGCTGTACACAACCACTACACACCCATATAGGTATCTGCTGAACACAACCACTACACACCCATATAGGTCTCTGCTGTACACAACCACTACACAACCACTACACAACCATATAGGTCTCTGCTGTACACAACCACTACACAACCATATAGGTCTCTGCTGTACACAACCACTACACAATACAACCATATAGGTCTCTGCTGTACACAACCACTACACAACCACTACACAACCATATAGGTCTCTGCTGTACACAACCACTACACAACCATATAGGTCTCTGCTGTACACAACCACTACACAACCACTACACAACCATATAGGTCTCTGCTGTACACAACCACTACACAACCATATAGGTCTCTGCTGTACACAACCACTACACAACCATATAGGTCTCTGCTGTACACAACCACTACACAACCACAACACAACCATATAGGTCTCTGCTGTACACAACCACTACACAACCATATAGGTCTCTGCTGTACACAACCACTACACAACCACAATACAACCATATGGGTCTCTGCTGTACACAACCACTACACAACCATATAGGTCTCTGCTGTACACAACCACTACACAACCATATAGGTCTCTGCTGTACACAACCACTACACAACCACATACAACCATATGGGTCTCTGCTGTACACATCCACTACACAACCACAATACAACCATATAGGTCTCTGCTGTACACAACCACTACACAACCATATAGGTCTCTGCTGTACACAACCACTACAAGCCCATATAGGTCTCTGCTGTACACAACCACTACACAACCACAATACAACCATATGGGTCTCTGCTGTACACAACCACTACACAACCATATAGGTCTCTGCTGTACCACACAACCAGGTCTCTGCTGTACACAACCACTACACAACCATATAGGTCTCTGCTGTACACAACCACTACACAACCATATAGGTCTCTGCTGTACACAACCACTACACAACCATATAGGTCTCTGCTGTACACAACCACTACACAACCACTACACAACCACTACACAACCATATAGGTCTCTGCTGTACACAACCACTACAACCACTACACAACCATATAGGTCTCTGCTGTACACAACCACTACACAACCACACACACCATATAGGTCTCTGCTGTACACAACCACTACACAACCATATAGGTCTCTGCTGTACACAACCACTACACAACCATATAGGTCTCTGCTGTACACAACCACTACACAACCATATAGGTCTCTGCTGTACACAACCACTACACAACCACAACACAACCATATAGGTCTCTGCTGTACACAACCACTACACAACCACTACACAACCATATAGGTCTCTGCTGAACACAACCACTACACAACCATAACCACAACCACTACACAACCATATAGGTCTCTGCTGTACACAACCACTACACAACCATATAGGTCTCTGCTATACACAACCACTACACAACCACTACACAACCATATAGGTCTCTGCTGTACACAACCACAACACACCCATATAGGTCTCTGCTGTACACAACCACTACACAACCATATAGGTCTCTGCTGTACACAACCACTACACAACCATATAGGTCTCTGCTGTACACAACCACTACACAACCATATAGGTCTCTGCTGTACACAACCACTACACAACCATATAGGTCTCTGCTGTACACAACCACTACACCAACCACAATACAACCATATGGTCTCTGCTGTACACAACCACTACACAACCACAACTACACAACCATACAGGTCTCTGCTGTACACAACCACACAACCATATAGGTCTCTGCTGTACACAACCACTACACAACCACTACACAACCATATAGGTCTCTGCTGTACACAACCACTACACAACCATACACAACCATAGGTCTCTGCTACACAACCACTACACAACCACTACACACCATATAGGTCTCTGCTGTACACAACCACTACATAACCACTACACAACCATATAGGTCTCTGCTGTACACAACCACTACACATGACCACTACACAACCATATAGGTCTCTGCTGTACACAACCACTACACAACCATATAGGTCTCTGCTGTACACAACCACACAACCACTACACAACCAACCATATAGGTCTCTGCTGTACACAACCACTACACAACCATATAGGTCTCTGCTGTACACAACCACTACACAACCACTACACAACCATATAGGTCTCTGCTGTACACAACCACTACACACTACTACACAACCACACACAACCATACACAACCATATAGGTCTCTGCTGTACACAACCACTACACAACCACTACACAACCATATAGGTCTCTGCTGTACACAACCACTACACAACCATATAGGTCTCTGCTGTACACAACCACTACATAACCACTACACAACCATATAGGTCTCTGCTGTACACAACCACTACACAACCACTACACAGCCATATAGGTCTCTGCTGTACACAACCACTACACAACCACTACACAACCATTTAGGTCTCTGCTGTACACAACCACTACACAACCATATAGGTCTCTGCTGTACACAACCACTACACAACCACTACACAACCATATAGGTCTCTGCTGTACACAACCACTACAAAACCATATAGGTCTCTGCTGTACACAACCACTACACACCCATATAGGTCTCTGCTGTACACAACCACTACATAACCTCTACACAACCATATAGGTCTCTGCTGTACACAACCACTACACAACCATATAGGTCTCTGCTGCTGTGTACACAACCACTACACAACCACTACACAACCACTACACAACCCACACAACCATAGGTCTCTGCTGTACACAACCACTACACAACCACTACACAACCATATAGGTCTCTGCTGTACACAACCACTACACAACCACAACACAACCATATAGGTCTCTGCTGAACACAACCACTACACAACCATATAGGTCTCTGCTGTACACAACCACTACACAACCACTACAACCATATAGGTCTCTGCTGTACACAACCACTACACAACCATATAGGTCTCTGCTGTACACAACCACTACACAACCACACAACCATATAGGTCTCTGCTGTACACAACCACTTCACAACCACTACACAGCCATATAGGTCTCTGCTGTACACAACCACTACACAACCATATAGGTCTCTGCTGTACACAACCACTACACAACCACTACACAACCATATAGGTCTCTGCTGTACACAACCACTACACAACCACTACACAACCATATAGGTCTCTGCTGTACACAACCACTACACAACCATATAGGTCTCTGCTGTACACAACCACTACACAACCATATAGGTCTCTGCTGTACACAACCACTACACAACCACTACACAACCATATAGGTCTCTGCTGTACACAACCACTACACAACCACTACACAACCATATAGGTCTCTGCTGTACACAACCACTACACAACCATATAGGTCTCTGCTGTACACAACCACTACACAACCACTACACAACCATATAGGTCTCTGCTGTACACAACCACTACACAACCACAATACAACCATATAGGTCTCTGCTGTACACAACCACTACACAACCACTACACAACCATATAGGTCTCTGCTGTACACAACCACTACACAACCATATAGGTCTCTGCTGTACACAACCACTACACAACCATATAGGTCTCTGCTGTACACAACCACTACACAACCATATAGGTCTCTGCTGTACACAACCACTACACAACCACTACACAACCATATAGGTCTCTGCTGTACACAACCAACCACCACTACACAACCATATAGGTCTCTGCTGTACACAACCACTACACAACCAGGTCTCTGCTGTACACAACCACTACACAACCATATAGGTCTCTGCTGTACACAACCACTACACAACCATATAGGTCTCTGCTGTACACAACCACGACACAACCACTACACAGCCATATAGGTCTCTACTGTGCACAACCACTACACAACCATATAGGTCTCTGCTGTACACAACCACTACACACCCATATAGGTCTCTACTGTGCATAACCACTACACAACCATATAGGTCTCTGTGTACACAACCACTACACAACCATATAGGTCTCTGCTGTACACAACCACAACACAACCATATAGATCTCTGCTGTACACAACCACTACACAACCACTACACGCCCATATAGGTCTCTGCTGTACACAACCACTACACAACCACAATACAACCATATAGGTCTCTGCTGTCCACAACCACTACACACCCATATAGGTCTCTGCTGTATACAACCACTACACAACCATATAGGTCTCTGCTGTACACAACCACTACACAACCATATAGGTCTCTGCTGTACACAACCACTACACACAACCATATAGGTCTCTGCTGTACACAACCACCACATATAGGTCTCTGCTGTACACAACCACTACACAACCATATAGGTCTCTGCTGTACACAACCACTACACAACCCACAATACAACCATATAGGTCTCTGCTGTACACAACCACTACACAACCCACACAACCATAGGTCTCTGCTGTACACAACCACTACACAACCCACACAACCATATAGGTCTCTGGTACACAACCACTACACAACCTAGGTCTCTGCTGTACACAACCACTACACAACCACAACACAACCATATAGGTCTCTGCTGTACACAACCACTACACAGCCATATAGGTCTCTGCTGTACACAACCACTACACAACCATATAGGTCTCTGCTGTACACAAACACTACACAACCACAATACAACCATATGGGTCTCTGCTGCACACAACCACTACACAACCACAACACAACCATATAGGTCTCTGCTGTACACAACCACTACACAACCATATAGGTCTCTGCTGTACACAACCACTACACAACCACTACACAACCATATAGGTCTCTGCTGTACACAACCACTACACAACCATATAGGTCTCTGCTGTACACAACCACTACACAACCACTACACAACCATATAGGTCTCTGCTGTACACAACCACTACACAACCATATAGGTCTCTGCTGTACACAACCACTACACAACCATATAGGTCTCTGCTGTACACAACCACTACACAACCATATAGGTCTCTGCTGTACACAACCACACAACACAACCATATAGGTCTCTGCTGTACACAACCACACACAACCACTACACAACCATATAGGTCTCTGCTGTACACAACCACTACACAACCATACAACCATATGGGTCTCTGCTGTACACAACCACTACACAACCATATAGGTCTCTGCTGTACACAACCACTACACAACCCAACACAACCATATAGGTCTCTGCTGTACACAACCACTACACAACCATATAGGTCTCTGCTGTACACAACCATAGGTCTCTGCTGTACACAACCACTACACAACCACAACCAACAACCATATAGGTCTCTGCTGTACACAACCACAACCACTACACAACCATATAGGTCTCTGCTGTACACAACCACTACACAACCATATACTGTACACAACCACACAACCATATAGGTCTCTGCTGTACACAACCACTACACAACCATACACAACCATATGGGTCTCTGCTGTACACAACCACTACACAACCACACAACCATATAGGTCTCTGCTGTACACAACCACTACACAACCACACAACCATATAGGTCTCTGCTGTACACAACCACTACACAACCACTGTACACAACCACTACACAACCATATAGGTCTCTGCTGTACACAACCACTACACAACCACTACACAACCATATAGGTCTCTGCTGTACACAACCACTACATAACCACTACACAACCATATAGGTCTCTGCTGTACACAACCACTACACAACCACTACACAGCCATATAGGTCTCTGCTGTACACAACCACTACACAACCATATAGGTCTCTGCTGTACACAACCACTACACAACCATATAGGTCTCTGCTGTACACAACCACTACACAACCATATAGGTCTCTGCTGTACACAACCACTACACAACCACAATACAACCATATAGGTCTCTGCTGTACACAACCACTACACAACCACTACACAACCATATAGGTCTCTGCTGTACACAACCACTACACAACCATATAGGTCTCTGCTGTACACAACCACTACACAACCATATAGGTCTCTGCTGAACACAACCACTACACAACCATATAGGTCTCTGCTGTACACAACCACTACACAACCACAATACAACCATATAGGTCTCTGCTGTACACAACCACTACACAACCATATAGGTCTCTGCTGTACACAACCACTACACACCAGGTCTCTGCTGTACACACCACTACACAACCACTACACAACCATATAGGTCTCTGCTGTACACAACCACTACACAACCCACACAACCATAGGTCTCTGCTGTACACAACCACTACACACAACCACTACACAACCATATAGGTCTCTGCTGTACACAACCACTACACAACCATATAGGTCTCTGCTGTACACAACCACTACACAACCACTGTACACAACCACTACACAACCATATAGGTCTCTGCTGTACACAACCACTACACAACCACCACTACACAACCATATAGGTCTCTGCTGTACACAACCACAACCACTACACACACAACCATATAGGTCTCTGCTGTACACAACCACTACACAACCATATAGGTCTCTGCTGTACACAACCACAACACACACTACAACCATATAGGTCTCTGCTGTACACAACCACTACACAACCATATAGGTCTCTGCTGTACACAACCACTACACAACCATATAGGTCTCTGCTGTACACAACCACTACACAACCACAACACAACCATAGGTCTCTGCTGTACACAACCACACAACCACTACACAACCATATACACAACCACTACACAACCACACAACCATATAGGTCTCTGCTGTACACAACCACTACACAACCATATAGGTCTCTGCTGTACCACTACACAACCACTACACAACCACTACACAACCACTACACAACCATATAGGTCTCTGCTGTACACAACCACTACACAACCACTACACAACCATATAGGTCTCTGCTGTACACAACCACTACACAACCATATAGGTCTCTGCTGTACACAACCACTACACAACCATATAGGTCTCTGCTGTACACAACCACTACACAACCACTACACAACCATATGGGTCTCTGCTGTACACAACCACTACACAACCATATAGGTCTCTGCTGTACACAACCACTACAACCACAACCATAACCACTACACAACCATATAGGTCTCTGCTGTACACAACCACTACACAACCATATACAACCAGGTCTCTGCTGTACACAACACAACCACTACACAACCATATAGGTCTCTGCTGTACACAACCACTACACAACCACTACACAACCATATAGGTCTCTGCTGTACACAACCACTACACAACCACAATACACACCATATAGGTCTCTGCTGTACACAACCACTACACAACCATATAGGTCTCTGCTGTACACAACCACTACACAACCACAACACAACCATATAGGTCTCTGCTGTACACAACCACTACACAACCATATAGGTCTCTGCTGTACACAACCACTACACAACCACACAACCATATAGGTCTCTGCTGTACACAACCACACAACCACACAACCACTACACAACCACTACACAACCATATAGGTCTCTGCTGTACACAACCACTACACAACCATATAGGTCTCTGCTGTACACAACCACTACACAACCACTGTACACAACCACACAACCACTACACAACCATATAGGTCTCTGCTGTACACAACCACTACACAACCAACCACCATATAGGTCTCACACACACAACCACTACACAACCATATAGGTCTCTGCTGTACACAACCACTACAACCATATAGGTCTCTGCTGTACACAACCACTACACAACCATATAGGTCTCTGCTGTACACAACCACTACACAACCACAATACAACCATATGGGTCTCTGCTGTACACAACCACTACACAACCATATAGGTCTCTGCTGTACACAACCACTACACCACCACAACACAACCATATAGGTCTCTGCTGTACACAACCACTACACACCATATAGGTCTCTGCTGTACACAACCACTAGGTCTCACAACCATACACAACCATATAGGTCTCTGCTGTACACAACCACTACACAACCATATAGGTCTCTGCTGTACACAACCACTACACCAACCACTACACAACCATATAGGTCTCTGCTGTACACAACCACTACACAACCATAGGTCTCTGCTACACAACCACTACACAACCATATAGGTCTCTGCTGTACACACCACCACAACCACTACACAACCATATAGGTCTCTGCTGTACACAACCACTACACAACCACTACACAACCATATAGGTCTCTGCTGTACACAACCACTACTGTACACAACCACTACCACTACACAACCATATAGGTCTCTGCTGTACACAACCACACAACCACTACACAACCATATAGGTCTCTGCTGTACACAACCACTACACAACCATATAGGTCTCTGCTGTACACAACCACTACACAACCATATAGGTCTCTGCTGTACACAACCACTACACAACCACTACACAACCATATAGGTCTCTGCTGTACACAACCACTACACAACCATATAGGTCTCTGCTGTACACAACCACTACACAACCACTACACAACCATATAGGTCTCTGCTGTACACAACCACTACACAACCATATAGGTCTCTGCTGTACACAACCACTACATAACCACTACACAACCATATAGGTCTCTGCTGTACACAACCACTACACAACCACTACACAACCATATAGGTCTCTGCTGTACACAACCACTACACAACCACTACACAACCATATAGGTCTCTGCTGTACACAACCACTACACAACCATATAGGTCTCTGCTGTACACAACCACTACACACTACACAACCATATAGGTCTCTGCTGTACACAACCACTACACAACCATATAGGTCTCTGCTGTACACAACCACTACACAACCATATAGGTCTCTGCTGTACACAACCACTACATAACCATATAGGTCTCTGCTGTACACAACCACTACACAACCACAACACAACCATATAGGTCTCTGCTGTACACAACCACTACACAACCATATAGGTCTCTGCTGTACACAACCACTACACAACCACTACACAACCATATAGGTCTCTGCTGTACACAACCACTACACAACCATATAGGTCTCTGCTGTACACAACCACTACACAACCACTACACAACCATATAGGTCTCTGCTGTACACAACCACTACATAACCACTACACAACCATATAGGTCTCTGCTGTACACAACCACTACACAACCACTACACAACCATATAGGTCTCTGCTGTACACAACCACTACACAACCATATAGGTCTCTGCTGTACACAACCACTACACAACCACTACACAACCATATAGGTCTCTGCTGTACACAACCACTACACAACCATATAGGTCTCTGCTGTACACAACCACTACACAACCATATAGGTCTCTGCTGTACACAACCACTACACAACCACTACACAACCATATAGGTCTCTGCTGTACACAACCACTACACAACCACTACACACCCATATAGGTCTCTGCTGTACACAACCACTACACAACCATATAGGTCTCTGCTGTACACAACCACTACACAACCATATAGGTCTCTGCTGTACACAACCACACAACCATATAGGTCTCTGCTGTACACAACCACTACACAACCATATAGGTCTCTGCTGTACACAACCACTACACAACCACAACACAACCATATAGGTCTCTGCTGTACACAACCACTACACAACATATAGGTCTCTGCTGTACACAACCACTACACAACCATATAGGTCTCTGCTGTACACAACCACTGTACACAACCACTACACAACCATATAGGTCTCTGCTGTACACAACCACTACACACACAATACAACCATATAGGTCTCTGCTGTACACAACCACTACACAACCATATAGGTCTCTGCTGTACACAACCACTACACAACCACTACACAACCATATAGGTCTCTGCTGTACACAACCACTACACAACCATATAGGTCTCTGCTGTACACAACCACTACACAACCACTACACAACCATATAGGTCTCTGCTGTACACAACCACTACACAACCACTACACAACCATATAGGTCTCTGCTGTACACAACCACTACACAACCACTACACAACCATATAGGTCTCTGCTGTACACAACCACTACACAACCATATAGGTCTCTGCTGTACACAACCACTACACAACCACTACACAACCATATAGGTCTCTGCTGTACACAACCACTACACAACCACAACACAACCATATAGGTCTCTGCTGTACACAAACACTACACAACCACTACACAACCATATAGGTCTCTGCTGTACACAACCACTACACAACCATATAGGTCTCTGCTGTACACAAACACTACACAACCACAATACAACCATATAGGTCTCTGCTGTACACAACCATATAGGTCTCTGCTGTACACAACCACTACACAACCATATAGGTCTCTGCTGTACACAACCACTACACAACCATATAGGTCTCTGCTGTACACAACCACTACACAACCATATAGGTCTCTGCTGTACACAACCACTACACAACCATATAGGTCTCTGCTGTACACAACCACTACACAACCATATAGGTCTCTGCTGTACACAACCACTACACAACCATATAGGTCTCTGCTGTACACAACCACTACACAACCACAATACAACCATATGGGTCTCTGCTGTACACAACCACTACACCACCACAACACAACCATATAGGTCTCTGCTGTACACAACCACTACACAACCATATAGGTCTCTGCTGTACACAACCACTACACAACCATATAGGTCTCTGCTGTACACAACCACTACACAACCATATAGGTCTCTGCTGTACACAACACAACCACTACACAACCATATAGGTCTCTGCTGTACACAACCACTACACAACCATATAGGTCTCTGCTGTACACAACCACTACACAACCATATAGGTCTCTGCACTACACAACCACTACACAACCATAAGGTCTCTGCTGTACACAACCACTACACAACCATATAGGTCTCTGCTGTACACAACCACACAACCACTACACAACCACACAACCATAGGTCTCTGCTGTACACAACCACTACACAACCACTACACAACCATATAGGTCTCTGCTGTACACAACCACTACACAACCATATACTGTACACAACCACTACATAACCACACACCAACCATATAGGTCTCTGCTGTACACAACCACTACACAACCACAACACAACCATATAGGTCTCTGCTGTACACAACCACTACACAACCATATAGGTCTCTGCTGTACACAACCACTACACAACCACAACACAACCATATAGGTCTCTGCTGTACACAACCACTACACAACCATATAGGTCTCTGCTGTACACAACCACTACACAACCATATAGGTCTCTGCTGTACACAACCACTACACAACCATATAGGTCTCTGCTGTACACAACCACTACACAACCACTACACAACCATATAGGTCTCTGCTGTACACAACCACAACACAACCATATAGGTCTCTGCTGTACACAACCACTACATAACCATATAGGTCTCTGCTGTACACAACCACTACACAACCATATAGGTATCTGCTGAACACAACCACTACACAACCATATAGGTCTCTGCTGTACACAACCACTACACAACCATATAGGTCTCTGCTGTACACAACCACTACACAACCATATAGGTCTCTGCTGTACACAACCACTACACAACCACTACACAACCATATAGGTCTCTGCTGTACACAACCACTACACAACCATATAGGTCTCTGCTGTACACAACCACTACACAACCATATAGGTCTCTGCTGTACACAACCACTACACAACCACTACACAACCATATAGGTCTCTGCTGTACACAACCACTACACAACCATATAGGTCTCTGCTGTACACAACACAACCACTACACAACCATATAGGTCTCTGCTGTACACAACCACTACACAACCACTACACAACCATATAGGTCTCTGCTGTACACAACCACTACACAACCATATAGGTCTCTGCTGTACACAACCACACAACCACTACACAACCATATAGGTCTCTGCTGTACACAACCACTACACAACCACACACAACCATATAGGTCTCTGCTGTACACAACCACTACACAACCACTACACAACCACACCATATAGGTCTCTGCTGTACACAACCACTACACAATAGGTCTCTGCTGTACACAACCACTACAACCATATAGGTCTCTGCTGTACACAACCACTACACCACCACAACACAACCATATAGGTCTCTGCTGTACACAACCACTACACAACCATATAGGTCTCTGCTGTACACAACCACTACACAACCACTACACAACCATATAGGTCTCTGCTGTACACAACCACTACACAACCATATAGGTCTCTGCTGTACACAACCACTACACAACCATATAGGTCTCTGCTGTACACAACCACTACACAACCACTACACAACCATATAGGTCTCTGCTGTACACAACCACTACACAACCACTACACAACCACTACACAACCATATAGGTCTCTGCTGTACACAACCACTACACAACACATATAGGTCTCACACACAACCATACAGGTCTCTGCTGTACACAACCATATAGGTCTCTGCTGTACACAACCACACAACCACTACACAACCATATAGGTCTCTGCTGTACACAACCACTACACAACCATATAGGTCTCTGCTGTACACAACCACTACACAACCATATAGGTCTCTGCTGTACACAACCACTACACAACCACACTACAACCATATGGGTCTCTGCTGTACACAACCACTACACAACACACCATACAACCATATAGGTCTCTGCTGTACACAACCAACCACTACACAACCATATAGGTCTCTGCTGTACACAACCACACACAACCACACACAACCATATAGGTCTCTGCTGTACACAACCACTACACAACCACTACACAACCACTACACAACCCATACAACCATAGGTCTCTGCTGTACACAACCACTACACACAACAACCATATAGGTCTCTGCTGTACACAACCACTACACCACCACACAACCATATAGGTCTCTGCTGTACACAACCACTACACATACCACACAACCATATAGGTCTCTGCTGTGTACACAACCACTACACAACCATATACTACACAACCATATAGGTCTCTGCTGTACACAACCACTACACAACCATATAGGTCTCTGCTGTACACAACCACTACACAACCACTACACAACCATATAGGTCTCTGCTGTACACAACCACTACACAACCATATAGGTCTCTGCTGTACACAACCACTACACAACCATATCGGTCTCTGCCGTACACAACCACTACATAACCACTACACAACCATATAGGTCTCTGCTGTACACAACCACTACACAACCACTACACAGCCATATAGGTCTCTGCTGTACACAACCACTACACAACCATATCGGTCTCTGCTGTACACAACCACTACATAACCATAGGTCTCTGCTGTACACAACCACACAACCATATAGGTCTCTGCTGTACACAACCACTACACAACCATATAGGTCTCTGCTGTACACAACCATATAGGTCTCTGCTGTACACAACCACTACACAACCACAATACAACCATATAGGTCTCTGCTGTACACAACCACTACACAACCACAACACAACCATATAGGTCTCTGCTGTACACAACAACTACACAACCATATAGGTCTCTGCTGTACACAACCACTACACAACCACAACACAACCATATAGGTCTCTGCTGTACACAACAACTACACAACCATATAGGTCTCTGCTGTACACAACCACTACACAACCATATAGGTCTCTGCTGAACACAACCACTACACAACCATATAGGTCTCTGCTGTGCACAACCACTACACAACCACTACACAACCATATAGGTCTCTGCTGTACACAACCACTACATAACCACTACACAACCATATAGGTCTCTGCAGTACACAACCACTACACAACCACTACACAACCATATAGGTCTCTGCTGTACACAACCACTACACAACCATATAGGTCTCTGCTGTGCACAACCACTACACAACCATATAGGTCTCTGCTGTACACAACCACTACACAACCATATAGGTCTCTGCTGTACACAACCACTACACAACCATATAGGTCTCTGCTGTACACAACCACTACACAACCACAACACAACCATTTAGGTCTCTGCTGTACACAACCACTACACAACCATATAGGTCTCTGCTGTACACAACCACTACACAACCATATAGGTCTCTGCTGTACACAACCACTACACAACCACTACACAACCATATAGGTCTCTGCTGTACACAACCACTACACAACCAACAGGTCTCTGCTGTACACAACCACTACACAACCATATAGGTCTCTGCTGAACACAACCACTACACAACCCATACACAACCATAGGTCTCTGCTGTACACAACCACTACACAACCACTACAACCATATAGGTCTCTGCTGTACACAACCACTACACAACCACTACACAACCATATAGGTCTCTGCTGTACACAACCACTACATAACCACTACACAACCATATAGGTCTCTGCTGTACACAACCACTACACAACCACTACACAACCATATAGGTCTCTGCTGTACACAACCACTACACAACCACTACACAACCATATAGGTCTCTGCTGTACACAACCACTACATAACCACTACACAACCATATAGGTCTCTGCTGTACACAACCACTACACACCCATATAGGTATCTGCTGAACACAACCACTACACAACCACTACACAACCATATAGGTCTCTGCTGTACACAACCACTACACACCCATATAGGTCTCTGCTGTACACAACCACTACACACCCATATAGGTCTCTGCTGTGCACAACCACTACACAACCACTACACAACCAGGTCTCTGCTGTACACAAACCACTACACAACCACATACACACCATAGGTCTCTGCTGTACACAACCAATACACATAACCACTACACAACCATATAGGTCTCTGCTGTACACAACCACTACACAACCACTACACAACCATATAGGTCTCTGCTGTACACAACCACTACACAACCATATAGGTCTCTGCTGTACACAAACACTACACAACCACAATACAACCATATGGGTCTCTGCTGCACACAACCACTACACAACCACAACACAACCATATAGGTCTCTGCTGTACACAACCACTACACAACCACTACACAACCATATAGGTCTCTGCTGTACACAACCACTACACAACCATATAGGTCTCTGCTGTACACAACCACTACACAACCACTACACAACCATATAGGTCTCTGCTGAACACAACCACTACACAACCATATAGGTCTCTGCTGAACACAACCACTACACAACCACTACACAACCATATAGGTCTCTGCTGTACACAACCACAACACAACCATATAGGTCTATGCTATACGCAACCACTACACAACCACAATACAACCATATAGGTCTCTACTGTACACAACCACTACACACCCATATAGCTCTCTGCTGACCGTGTCAGTGTGCACTGCGCCTAGCCCGCCACAGGAGTCGCTAGTGCGCGATGGGACAAGGACATCCCTGCCGGCTAAACCCTCCCCTGACCCGGACAACGCTGGGCAAATTGTGCGTCGCCCCATGGGTCTCCCAGTCGCGCTCCCCTGCGACAGAGCCTGGACTCGAACCAGGATCTCTAGTGGCACAGCGAGCACTGTGATGTAGACCACTGCGCCACTCGGGACGCCCCAAGAAAGCCAATTCTTGGTCAAACCTCTTCCTAAGTCTTCCACCCCCACCCTCACCCCCTTTACCTATCACACACGTACACACACACACATACTTTGTGAGGAAGTACAGGGTTTAGCCAGCATTCTTTTTCCTCACATCGAGTTGTAACTTTACTGACCCATAGAATTCTCAGGTCCTGTGTGTTGATGTGAAATCTTCCTAGTAACATGAGGATTATGTAGAGAAGCAGGAGCAAGAGAGATAAAAGGTTGAGTCATGCAGGATGTCTAGGCAACTCTTACAAGACTATCATTATGGTCAACATACTGGCATTCATTAATCATTAACAACTCTGGACAGACAGGGTACATGTCCCTCTGGAGTAAAATACAGTACATACAAGGGGTGGGGACCGGGACAGGGCCACGGTAGCAGACGTTATAGACCCAGAATAGCACTATCTCGGTGGGAGTCCCTCACACGAGGCAGCTGCTGTAATTAGGGCTGTCAATGGAGGCCCCTGGTGAGCACTGGGACACGGATAATGAGTCAGCCTACAAGACAAGGACCGCAGGAGTGGAGAGTGGCTGCAGAGACAGGGTCTCCTCTGCCGTGGGGCACCATGGGGCACCAGGTCACTCTCTGGAAGAAGTGGACCCCCAGGTTTCCTCTGGGCCTTCTGGGGTTACCCCAACCAGGGCTGATGATCCTGGGCTGCGGATCTGTGGATCCTCCCTGTGGCCCTGGGTCTCTGCATCCCAGGGTGTTTGGGTGAGGAGGGGTCCCGGATCTGTCATTACTGTAACAGTCAGAGATTCAGTGAAGCATGAGGAGCTGACCGGCTGCTGCAGCAGGCATACAGCTAGCTGGCTACAGTCTGTTTGAAGTGCCAGTGGACCTGGAGTGATGGACGCTTGGTTAATTGGAGTAGTGTGCACTGCCTTTAATCCTTCCATATTGCATCACGTCACCTAGTATTGGTGCTGTTCATTAACTAAACTCACAGTACATGTATGGATGTTTCTCTGAACAAATCAGAACTCTAGAACACCTTATGGCTGCTATAGAGACTACATCGGATTGGAAACAAAAAGTGGAATAAATTGAGCTACTATATATTGTAAGGATAGGAGGCTAGTATGGGGAATCGACCAATCGATATCAGAGGGACATAAAATTGACTAGAACCCTCAAACTCAAATCTGGACCTTGATGCCAGTTCTACTCCTTTTTTGAATTGTTCCCCTCTAATATGATTTAGACCTGGGACAACAGGTGGGTGCAATTAATGATCAGGTAGAACAGAAACCCAGCAGGCTCTGGACCTCGTGGGGTCAGAGGTGAATAACCCTGCATTAGAACTTGAACATTTGATTGGCTATTTAGTGTAACTGGTACATTATCTAATAATATCAAGATTATGTACGCGGCTGTTTCTCTAAATACCACATCTCACTCACCCTTCAAACAATAACAAACAATATTGTGTTAATTGTTATGGAGGAAAAATGACAGAGGGTTCAGACACATGGGCTCTGGGAGGTCAATGGGTTCTCCTCCATTCATGTCACTATGTATTGGCAGCATAGTCATTCTTAGAGAGGACATTCTGAATTGTCTACCATTGTCTTGGTAGCAGGGACAGGGACTTGGCAAGCCCTACACACCTGGAGGCTTGTCTCTCTCCCTGTCTCTCCCTTTCTCTCTCCCTGTCTCTCCCTGTCTCTGACTCTCCCTGTCTCTCCCTGTCTCTCTCTCTGCCTCTCTCCCTGTCTCTCTCCCTGTCTCTCTCCCTTTCTCTCTCCCTGTCTCTCCCTGTCTCTCTCTCTGTCTCTCCCTGTCTCTCCCTGTCTCTCTCTCTGTCTCTCCCTGTCTCTCACTCTCTCTCTCTGCCTGTCTCTCTCCCTGTCTCTCGCTCTCTCTCTCCATCTCTCCCTGTCTCTCACTCTCTCTCTCCGTCTCTCCCTGTCTCTCCCTGTCTCCCCCTGTCTCTCTCCCTGTCTCTCTCTCTCTCTCTCTCTCTCTCTCTCTCTCTCTCTCTCTCTCTCTCTCTCTCTCTCTCTCTCTCTCTCTCTCTCTCCCTGTCGCACTCTCTCTGTCTCTCCTTGTCTCTCACTCTGTCTCTTTCTGTCTCGCTCTGTCTCTCGCTCTCTCTCTCCCTGTCTCTCTCCCTGTCTCTCTCTCTCTGTCTCTCCCTCTCTCTCTCTCTCTCTCTCTCTCTCTCTCCCTGTCACACTCTCTCTGTCTCTCCTTGTCTCTCACTCTGTCTCTTTCTGTCTCGCTCTGTCTCTCACCCTGTCTCTCTCCCTGTCCCTCTCCCTGTCTCTCTCCCTGCCTCTCCCTGTCTCTGTCTCTCCCTGTCTCTCCCTGTCTCTCTTTCTGTCTCTCTCCCTGTCTCTGTCCCTTTCTCTCTCCCTGTCTCTCCCTGTCTCTATCTCTGTCTCTCCCTGTCTCTCACTCTCTCTCTGGCTGTCTCTCTCCCTGTCTCTCGCTCTCTCTCTCCCTGTCTCTCTCTCCATCTCTCCCTGTCTCCCACTCTCTCTCTCCATCTCTCCCTGTCTCTCCCTGTCTCTAACTCTCTCTGTCTCTCTCGTCTCTCTCCCTGTCCCTCTCCCTGTCTCTCTCCCTGTCTCTCTCCCTGTCTCTCTCACTGTCTCTCTCACTGTATCTCCCTGTCTATCCTTGTACCTCTCTCTTTCTGTCTCTCTTTCGACCTCTCTCTCCCTGTCTCTCTCTTTCTCTCTCGGTCTCTCCCTGCCTCTCTCTGTCTCTCCCTGTCTCACCCTGTCTCTCCGTCTGTCTCCCTCTGTCTTTCTTTCTGTCTCTCTCTCTCCCTGTCTCTCCCTGTCTCTCGCTGTCTCTCTCTGTCTCTCCCTGTCTATCTCTCTCGCTCTCTGTCTCCCTGCCTCTCCCTGTCTCTCCCTGCCTATCTCTGTCCCTCCCTGTCTTTTCCTGTATCTCTCTGTATCTCTCTCTATCCATGTATCTCTCTGTCTCTCCCTGCCTCTCTCTCTGTCTCTCCCTGCCTCTCTCTCTCCCTGTGTCTCATCTCTCTCTCCCTGTCTCTCTTCCTGTCTCTCTCGGTCTCTCTCGGTCTCTCCCTGTCTCTCTCTCTCTCTGTCTCTCCCTCTCTCTCTCCCTCTCTCTCTCTCTCTCTCTGTCTCTCTCTGTCTCTCCCTATCTCTCTGTCTCTCTCTCTCTGTCCCTCCCTGTCTCTCCCTGCCTCTCTCTCTCTCCCTGTCTCTCTGTCTCTGTCTCTGTCTCTCTCTCCATGTATCTCTCTCTCTCCCTGTCTCTCTTTATCTCTCTCTGTCTCTCCCTGCCTCTCTCTCTCCCTGTGTCTCATCTCTCTCCCTGTCTCTCTTCCTGTCTCTCCCTCTCTCTCTCTCTCTCTCCCTGTCGCACTCTCTCTGTCTCTCCTTGTCTCTCACTCTGTCTCTTTCTGTCTCGCTCTGTCTCTCACTCTGTCTGTCCCTGTCTTTCTCCCTGTCTCTCCCTGTCTCTCTCTGTCTCTCTCTCTCCCCGTATCTCTCTCGCTCTGTCTCTCTCGTCTCTCTCCCTGTCCCTCTCCCTGTCTCTCTCCCTGTCTCTCCCTGTCTCTGTCCCTCCCTGTCTCTCCCTGTCTCTCTTTCTGTCTCTCTCCCTGTCTCTGTCCCTTTCTCTCTCCCTGTCTCTCCCTGTCTCTCCCTGTCTCTATCTCTGTCTCTCCCTGTCTCTCACTCTCTCTCTGGCTGTCTCTCTCCCTGTCTCTCGCTCTCTCTCTCCCTGTCTCTCTCTCCATCTCTCCCTGTCTCTCACTCTCTCTCTCCATCTCTCCCTGTCTCTCCCTGTCTCTCTCCCTGTCTCTCTCTCTCTGTCTCTCCCTGTCTCTCACTCTCTCTGTCTCTCCTTGTCTCTCACTCGGTCTCTCCCTGTCTTTCTCCCTGTCTCTCCCTGTCTCTCTCTGTCTCTCTGTCTCTCCCTGTATCTCTCTCACTCTGTCTCTCTCGTCTCTCTCCCTGTCCCTCTCCCTGTCTCTCTCCCTGGCTCTCTCCCTGTCTCTCTCACTGTCTCTCTCACTGTATCTCCCTGTCTCTCCCTGTACCTCTCTCTTTCTGTCTCTCTTTCGACCTCTCTCTCCCTGTCTCTCTCTTTCTCTCTCGGTCTCTCCCTGTCTCTCTCTCTCTGTCTCTCCCTGTCTCTCACTCTCTCTGTCTCTCCTTGTCTCTCACTCGGTCTCTCCCTGTCTTTCTCCCTGTCTCTCCCTGTATCTCTCTGTCTCTCTGTCTCTCCCTGTATCTCTCTCACTCTGTCTCTCTCGTCTCTCTCCCTGTCCCTCTCCCTGTCTCTCTCCCTGTCTCTCTCACTGTCTCTCTCACTGTATCTCCCTGTCTCTCCCTGTACCTCTCTCTTTCTGTCTCTCTTTCGACCTCTCTCTCCCTGTCTCTCTCTTTCTCTCTCGGTCTCTCCCTGCCTCTCCCTGTCTCTCGCTGTCTCTCTCTGTCTCTCCCTGTCTATCTCTCTCGCTCTCTGTCTCCCTGCCTCTCCCTGTCTCTCCCTGCCTATCTCTGTCCCTCCCTGTCTTTTCCTGTATCTCTCTGTATCTCTCTCTATCCATGTATCTCTCTGTCTCTCTGTCTCTCCCTGCCTCTCTCTCTGTCTCTCCCTGCCTCTCTCTCTCCCTGTGTCTCATCTCTCTCTCCCTGTCTCTCTTCCTGTCTCTCTCGGTCTCTCTCGGTCTCTCCCTGTCTCTCTCTCTCTGTCTCTCCCTCTCTCTCTCCCTGTCTCTCTCTCTCTGTTTCTCTCTCTGTCCCTCACTGACTCTCTCTGTCTCTCTCTGTCTCTCCCTATCTCTCTGTCTCTCTCTCTCTGTCCCTCCCTGACTCTCCCTGCCTCTCTCTCTCTCTCCCTGTCTCTCTGTCTCTGTCTCTGTCTCTCTCTCCATGTATCTCTCTCTCTCCCTGTCTCTCCTGCCTCTCTCTCTCCCTGTGTCTCATCTCTCTCCCTGTCTCTCTTCCTGTCTCTCTCGGTCTCTCTCCGTCTCTCCCTGTATCTCTCTCTCTCCCTGTCTCTCCCTGTCTCTCTCCACATCTCTCCCCCTGTCTCTCTCACTCTGTCTCTCACTCTCTCTCCCTGTCTCTCTCTCTCTCTCTCTCTCCCTGTCTCTCCATCTGTCTCTCCCTGTCTCTCTTCACATCTCTCC